>NC_057799.1:130155474-130324215 GCF_018294505.1 Triticum aestivum
CCAACTCTCAAGGTGGGAAAGGGCAATGCACGGTACCGAAGAGGCTAGCAATGATGGAGGTGAGAGTGCGTATAATCCATGGACTCAACATTAGTCATAAAGAACTCACATACTTATTGCAAAAATATACAAGTCATCAAAAACCAAGCACTACGCGCATGCTCCTAGGGGGATAGATTGGTAGGAAAAGACCATCGCTCATCCCCGATCACCACTCATAAGGATGACAATCAAAGAACACCTCATGTTTCAAATTTGTTACACAATGGTTACCATACGTGCATGCTACGAGACTTGCAAACTCTAACACAAGTATTTCTCAAATTCACAATTACTCATCTAGCAAAACTTTAATATCACCATCTTCATATCTCAAAACAATCATCAAGTATCAAACTTCTCATAGTATTCAATGCACTCTATATGAAAGTTTTTATTATACCCATCTTGGATGCCTATCATATTAGGACTAGTTTCATAACCAAAGCAAATTACCATGCTGTTTAGGACTCTCAAAATAATATAAGTGAAGAATGAGAGTTCATCTATTTCTACAAAATAAAACCACCGTCGTGCTCTAAAAGGATATAAGTGAAGCACTAGAGCAAACGACAAACTACTCCGAAAGATATAAGTGAAGATCAATGAGTAGTCGAATAATTATGTAACTATGTGAAAACTCTCTAACATTTAAGAATTTCAGATCTTGGTATTTTATTCAAACAGCAAGCAAAACAAAAGAAAATAAAATGATGCTCCAAGCAAAACACATATCATGTGGTGAATAAAAATATAGCTCCAAGTAAAGTTACCGATGAACGAAGACGGAAGAGGGGATGCCAACCGGGGCATCCCCAAGCTTAGGCTCTTGGTTGTCCTTGAATATTACCTTGGGGTGCCTTGGGCATCCCCAATCTTAGTCTCTTGCCCCTCCTTATTCCATAGTTCATCGAATCTTTACCCAAAACTTGAAAACTTCACAATAGAAAACGCGTAAGCTCCGTTAGTATAAGAAAATAAATCACCACTTTTGGTACTGTTGTGAACTCATTCTAAATTCATATTTGTGTAATATCTACTGCATTCCAAATTCTCTATTGTTCATACCCTCCGATACTACTCATAGATTCATCAAAATAAGCAAACAACACAATGAAAACAGAATCTGTCAAAAACAGAACATTCTGTAGTAATCTGTATCAAACGTATACTTATGGAACTCCAAAAAATCTGAAATAAATTTGTGGACCTGAGGAATTTGTCTATTAATCATGTGCAAAAAGAATCACCCTAAAATCACTCTCCAGTAAAGAATGGCAGCTAATCTCGTGAGCGCAAAAGTTTCTGTTTTTTACAGCAAGATCGCAAAGACTTCACCCAAGTCTTCCCAAAGGTTCTACTTGGCACAAACACTAATTAAAACATAAAACCACATCTAAACAGAGGCTAGATAGATTATTTATTACTAAACAGGAGCAAAAAGCAAAGGACAAAAATAAAATTGGGTGTCCTCCCAACAAGCGCTAACGTTTAACGCCCCTAGTTAGACATGATGATTTCAATGATGCTCACATAAAAGATAAGAATTGAAACATAAAGAGAGCATCATGAAGAATATGACTAGCACATTTAAGTCTAACCCAATTCCTATGCATAGGGATTTTGTGAGCAAACAACTTATGGGAACAATAATCAACTAGCATAGGAAGGCAAAACAAGCAAATCTTCAAGATTTTCAACACATAGAGAGGAAACTTGATATTATTGCAATATGTAGAAGCATATGATCCTCTATCATAATAATTTTAAGTAGCATCATGAATGAATTCAACCATATAACCAGCACATAAAGCATTCTTTTCATGATGCACAAGCATATAAATTTTACTACTCACCACATAAGCAAAATTCTTCTCATTCATAATAGTGGGAGCAAACTCAACAAAATAACTATCATGTGAAGCATAATACAATTGAAAATTAAAGTAATGATGACAAGTTTCATGGTCATCTTTATTCTTTATAGCATACGTGTCATCACAATAATCATCATAAATAGGAGGCATGCTTTCATCATAATAAATTTGCTCATCAAAACTTGGGGGACTAAACATATCATCTTCATCAAACATAGCATCCCCAAGCTTGTGGCTTTGCATATCATTAGCATCATGGGTATTCAAAGAATTCATACTAACAACATTGCAATCATGCTCATCATTCACATATTTTATGCCAAGCATTCTATGTAATTCTTCTTCTAGTACTTGAGCACAATTTTCCTTCCCATCATTTCCACGAAAGACATTAAAAAGATGAAGCATATGAGGCACCCTTAATTCCATTTTTTGTAGTTTTCTTTTATAAACTAAACTAGTGATAAAACAAGAAACTAAAAGATTCGATTGCAAGATCTGAAGATATACCTTCAAGCACTCACCTCCCCGGCAACGGCGCCAGAAACTGCTTGATGTCTACTACGCAACCTTCTTCTTGTAGACGTTGTTGGGCCTCCAAGTGCAGAGGTTTGTAGGACAGTAGCAAATTTCCCTCAAGTGGATGACCTAAGGTTTATCAATCCGTGGGAGGCGTAGGATGAAGATAGTCTCTCTCAAGCAACCCTGCAACCAAATAACAAAGAGTCTCTTGTGTCCCCAACACACCCAATACAATGGTAAATTGTATAGGTGCACTAGTTCGGCGAAGAGATGGTGATACAAGTGCAATATGGATGGTAGATATAGGTTTTTGTAATATGAAAATATAAAAACAGCAAGGTAGCAAGCGATAAAAGTGAGCGTAAACGGTATTGCAATGCTAGAAACAAGGCCTAGGGTTCATACTTTCACTAATGCAAGTTCTCTCAACAATAATAACATAATTGGATCATATAACTATCCCTCAACATGCAACAAAGAGTCACTCCAAAGTCACTAATAGCGGAGAACAAACGAAGAGATTATTGTAGGGTACGAAACCACCTCAAAGTTATCCTTTCTGATCGATCTATTCAAGAGTCCGTAGTAAAATAACACAAAGCTATTCTTTCCGTTCGATCTATCATAGAGTTCGTACTAGAATAACACCTTAAGACACAAATCAACCAAAACCCTAATGTCACCTAGATACTCCAATGTCACCTCAAGTATCCGTGGGTTTGATTATACGATATGCATCACACAATCTCAGATTCATCTATTCAACCAACACAAAGTACTTCAAAGAGTGCCCCAAAGTTTCTATCAGAGAGTCAAGACGAAAATGTGTGCCAACCCCTATGCATAAGTTCACAAGGTCACTGAACCCGCAAGTTGATCACCAAAACATACATCAAGTAGATCACGTGAATATCACATTGTCACCACAGATAAGCACATGCAAGACATACATCAAGTGTCTCAAATCCTTAAAGACTCAATCCGATAAGATAACTTCAAAGGGAAAACTCAATCCATTACAAGAGAGTAGAGGGGGAGAAACATCATAAGATCCAACTATAATAGCAAAGCTCGCGATACATCAAGATCGTGCCGAATCAAGAACACGAGAGAGAGATCAAACACATAGCTACTGGTACATACCCTCAGCCCCGAGGGTGAACTACTCCCTCCTCGTCATGGAGAGCGCCGGGATGATGAAGATGGCCACCGGTGAGGGATCCTCCCTCCGGCAGGGTGCCGGAACAGGGTCCCGATTGGTTTTTGGTGGCTATAGAGGCTTGCGGCGGCGGAACTCCCGATCTAGGTTATGTTCTGGGGGTTTCTGTATATATAAGAGGTTTTGGCGTCGGGAACAAGTCAGGGGGGTCTCCGAGGTGGCCACGAGGTAGGGGGCGCGCCCAGGGGGGTAGGGCGCACCCCCCACCCTTGTGGGTGCCTCGGGACTCTTCTGGCCCATCTCCGATACTCCCTGGGCTTCTTCTGGTCCAAAAATAATATCCGTGAAGTTTCAGGTCAATTGGACTCCGTTTGGTTTTCCTTTTCTGCGATACTCAAAAACAAGGAAAAAACAGAAACTGGCACTGGGCTCTAGGTTAATAGGTTACTCCCAAAAATCATATAAAATAGCATATAAATGCATATAAAACATCCCAGATGGATAATATAATAGCATGGAACAATCAAAAAAATTATATACGTTGGAGACATATCACCACCGCATGACACACCTATCGTTGAACCACGCCAGCGCTGAGGAATGTTTCAAACTTTTAAAACCAACCTCGTCGAGTTGGATATGAGGGTCATGCTCCGCGAGCTACACCCTGCACTTGGTTTATACACCGTCCCTCATACCCCCACTCGCTTTTAAATTGTTTTCTAAATGCATGAACATTATATTGAATAGAAATTAGATGCATACTACCTCGCATCTGGCGTTTGTATGAGAGGCTGACATCCGAGCATGACCAGATCGATACCACCGAGTGTATATCGAGTGAGGTGCAACTCACCCGAGCAATCATTGAAAAGTTCCTGCCCTCCATTCTACCATGAATATTTTTATCATGGAAGACCCAAAGAATGTCATTCCAAGTGTGCGGTAGGTCTGTCCAAGTTGATTTTTCGACATTTCTCATAATATTTAGTCATAGAAGTAATCCGTCAATACATCCATGACAATACATGTTTTCTCAAGTTTCCTTGACATGAAAGTGTTCCTACTATAATATGAAGAAGTGTCACCGAAGTGTTTTCTTCTTGTAGCGTGTATTTGTAGATCTGATGCAATCAATACTACAGGGCCAAATAGCATTGACCGACTAAAACATATCATCACTGACCAACGACCCTACAATGCTTCCAGGTCAACGATGACTTCATCATCACAGATGGGGCGGCCAACGAGTGCTGACTATCACAAGGGCCACCAAGCAGAGTTTCATCATTAACAACTTTGGATTGCACTGCTAGCAGGAGCAATTCAATGGGACTACTACTAGAAGTGCATCCCCAACTATGCAAATCACATCACACATACAAGTATTGTCAATATTCCATCTCGTATGCACATATACGAAACCTTTTACAGTGCATTTCATTGCACACACATACATTGCTAGTCTCATATACAACAATTGTAGATCATAATCATCGCATTGGTACATTTTCACTTACAAGATCGTGTATCCTTTGTCGGTTTCATCGTTGTTTTTGTCGCATTGTTGGTTGCATCCTTCTCGTTGTCGATAGATCTGCCACGTTGCATTTCAATATCCGGACCATTGAAAGGAACTAACTCATGCTGCATATGAATCATCTTTTTTTGGAGTAACTCTTGCATATGAATAGTCGGATATCTATTCAATTGGGAGTAAAGCCCGCTAAAAATATTTTCAACACATGTTCATTTTTTTATTTTCCTTCTTCTTTGATTATATGTGTTTTTATCAGGTTTCTTCGTTCTTTTTTAATATAGTATACTTTTTTCAATACATGTTGTACATCTTTTGTATCACACGATACTCTTTTTTATACACGTTGAACATTTTTCAAATACATGATGCATGTGTTTGAACATTTTATAATACATATTAAACATTTTCAAATACATGTGGATCTTTTTTAATGGTATGATTTTTTAAAGTACATAAATATTTTTTTGCATTGTATTCTTTTTAATACTTGATAAATATTTGTTCCAAATGCATGCCGGAGTATTTTTCTAATAAATGAAAACAGTTTTTAAATACACATTGAATATTTTTTGAATGGTATGAAACATTTTTTTTAAGATGTCACGAACACATTTTTGTAATGTGTGAACATTTTCTTCAAATGTCACCAAAATATTTGTTAATGCTATCGACGTTTTAGTTGCGTGAACATTTTTGTAAACTGCAGAACATTCTTTAATGTGCCATATACACTTTATGTTTCAGAATACAAATATAAATAAGAAAAAAATAGAAACAAAAATGATGAAACAAGAAAAAATGATGCTAAAAAACCAGCGCTTGCTCACTGAAAAATAAAACCCGTTGGGATCAAAATATAAGATGCTTTTGACACTAACATAGTTATAATATAGAAGGAGTAACTTGGTAGTGGGCCGTCCCACAATAATGCGCCATTGCAGGCGAGCCTCAAAAATGGTCCGGCCCAAGTCTTAGCATTAGCATTCCTGCCACCGCCGCTAAACCCTCTTGATCCAGTCGTGCCTTCGGCGGCGCCACTTCCCCACCGACTTCCATCCCCGCCCCGGCGTCGTGCCCGGCACTTATATGTCGCTCTCCATCTCTCTCCCACAGCCCCAGGTGCCTCCTCCCCGCCCCACCGTTCGCAATGCCTCCTCGCCGCGACCACATACGCCCCTCCTCCCTCCTCCTCCTCCTCCTCCTCTCAAGCTCCCCAAACCCTAACGACGTCTCCCGTAGGGCAAGCAGATGCAACAGAGATGGAAGCCGAAGGCCGTCCCCGCCCCCTCGTCCGCGGCCGTCGAGAGGATGGCCCTTGCGCCGAGCACGGCAGGGGCGACGCAGGTGTGGGTGCCCAGGGGCCACACGACCTCGGCGTCCTCGTCGTCAACTTGGGTAACTGGAAGTTCTGTACATGAAGCAGGCAAGGACCGAGCGTTTTGAATTAACCAAGGCCTTGATTGAATGCAAGATGAAAGAGGGTTCCTCAATGAATGAGCATATAGTAAAGCTTGCTGGCTATGTCGATTGACTAGCTTCTCTAGAATGGAATTCCGCCGACACTCGGTACAGACATTGTGCTTGCTTCACTCCTCCCATCATATGATGGCTTTATCATGAATTACAACATGAATGGGATGGAGAAAAGTGCAAACGAGTTGTTTGCTATGCTCAAAACTACAGAAGCTGGAATGCAGAAGAATAAGACAGTGTTGATGGTCAACAAGACCACCAGTCTCAAGAAGAAAGGGAAGCTGGTAAGACTGAGTCTCAGAAGAAGAACAAGGGCGGAACCTCTAAAGAGACTGAATGTTTCTACAGCAAGAAGAAGGGACACTAGAAGCGTAACTGCAAGAAGTATTTGGCGGATAAGAAGAACGGTTATTCTGGTAAAGGTATAATCGTTATACAAAGTTAATGTTATTCTACTTGTAAATTTTTGTATGTCATGAGTATTTGATACTGATCGGTTGCTCTCATTTTGCAAACCGATGCAGGGACTACAAAGATCTCACAAGGAGACAAGAAGTGAAGTCGTGATATCAGTTGGGAATGGTGATGGGATCACTGCTCGGAGACCGTCAAAGTCATGTCTTTAGTTTATCTTCAAGATTTATCTTAGAACTAAAATAATATTTATTTTGCTTCCAAGTTATGTAATGCATTATCCTATGGGCTATGTGATGGATATTCTTATAAGTTTTAAACAATAGTTGTTCGAATTATTATGAGAATATATTTTCGATTAAACATCTATTTTTTGACGGTTTATTCATGATGAATCTTGAAGGTTGTGATCTATAACATTAAAAGCTAAATGTCTTGAGAAGACTGATAACCCACTTGTGTGTGGCACTGCTTGGTTATATCGGATAATTGATCTTCATAGGGATAAAGTATAAAAGGTTTTTGAATTGACTAATTACATTGAGATGTATAAAGTTCGACAGATATAACAGGGTGTGGTGAATATTGATACTTCATCAATCTTATGAGTAAATATGATTTACTTGATAAAATATAAGACTAAAATGTTTGAAATGGTTCAAAGAAATTCAAGATGAAGATATAATATAATTATGAATGAAGATAGAATAATTATTCTTTCATGAAGAACTATATCTAAGTCAAAAGTTCAGCAAACCATTGAATATTGTGGAATTATTATTGCCGATCTGCTCATATTAAAATTTGGGGGATTCAATCATGAAATAATAAAATATGTACTAAACGGGTGCACCATCTAAAAGTCTGATAAAACTATAAAGAGTAATATAGTCTTTTAGACCAAATGCTTGATTGTAGGTTTTGTGTTGCTCTTACAAAATTCAAAGGACAAAATGTTTGCCAGAATATGTTTATCGAGAAAAGGTTTTCTCGTTAAAAGAGTAAGTGGGAATAAGTTTGTGTGTGAAACTAAGCAAAGAATCTACTACAAAAGATGTAGAAACTTTAGTTAATAATGTAACAAAATGCAAAGGTCAGGAATAGATTATCGAATCTACTGAATATGATGTATTGAGCAATGTATGAGTTGAACCATGTCATTTCCAAGTTCTGAAAATGCATGCTTGCACTTTGTGTGTGTGTGTGTGTGTTAATTCAAAAGTTTGTATTTATATCATGTAATTTATGTGAGTTGTTTATACATGTGTTTTTATTGGTTGGCATGCAAATTCCAAAATTTGAAACCAAACCAAACACAGTCCAATCAATACTGCCAAATATTTGACTCGAGACCAAATGACAACCAATGGTTTTACCAAACCAAATTGGTAACTGCTATGGGCTACAATCCAAATAGCCACAATCTACCTTTTTTAGCCATGCCAATAACTTGGTAGAGCTAGATGGGGCTCAATCCAAATAGACCCTTACTGTAGGCTAGAACGACCTACGACTCAGAATAGGCAAGTTATAGACACACCCTTGATACAAATTGTCCGCGACCTCCTATCAGCCGCTCTTTGCGGTCGATTGGCAGGTAAATGTTGGGGATCATAGTAACAAATTCAAAATTTTCCTACATCTCACCAAGATCAATCTAGGAGATGCCAACAACGAGAGAGAGGGAGTGCATCTTCATACCATTGAAGATCGCTAAGAGGAAATGTTACAAGAATGCGGTTGATGGAGTCGTACTCGCGGCGATTCAAAACGCGGAAGATCTGATCCAAGCGCCGAACGGACGGCGACTCCGCGTTCAACACACTCTAACATCCCAAATTTTCAATTTGGATGTTATACATACGTCATCATATGCATATCATATTTTATTTGCTCTTCGTTTGTGGTCCTAGAAATCCTAAGCAACTCAAGGACCCACGGAGAGAGTTGGGGATTTCATTTATTTTCATATTTGAATTTTTCTCAAATTTGAAAAGAGGATCATTTTGGTTTTAATAATTTTTTCCTTCGAAATATTTCCGATATTAAAATAAATGAGTGGAGATAAAATGACTTCTCCAAAATAAGAGGAATATTGGAGGAAAAACATTACAATCAAATAAATATTTTATTTGGATTTTATTCGGGATTTTATTTGAATTAGAAAAATATGCATTTTTCAAATTTGTATTTTTAAGCCAGAAAAATGTTCACTTTGTTCTAAATATTCTATTTAGACGGTGAAAATTGTTTTTGGCATTTTTAGAATTTTTTATATTTTTTTAGGATTTTTTCTTTGGCGGAATTTATTTAAAAAAAAGTTTTGCCCGACTGGGCCAACGGCCCAGCCGAGCAGGCCGGCCCAGCGCGCCGCCGCCTCCCTCTCCGACTCGGGACAGAGTCCCGAGCCGCGCCGCCGAGCGCCGCCGTGTCCCGCACGGACACCGCCACCTGCGCCCCCTCCCACAAGCCGAGGCCGCCCCCTTCTATAAGTAGCCGCCGCCGCCCCTCTCCACCCCGTCCCGAGCCGCCGCAGCCGCCCACCGCCACCGCCGCTGCAGCCCGCTACTGCTGCTCCGCCACCGCCGGAGCCCCGCCTAGCCCCGCCGCCCCGTCGTTGTTCGGATCCGCCGCCGCCGACCGGTTTTCGTCGGTTTGTTTCGGTAAACCCTAGATCTAATTAGGTTTTTTAAAGATCGGTTTTCTCGGTTTTTCTTCGGCTAGATCTATTCTACGAACGTTTGTTCATTTAGTTCTTACAACGAATGAATTCGTTCGTTGTTAGCGGACGTCCTTCCGATAGATTTTCCTTTTTCTGTTTTTATTTTCGACCAGGGACCTATCCATGATTATTTTTATCGCAGATTAGCCCCTGATCTTCAAACCCTCGCAACTTTTTAACCATTCGTCCAAATCCAGTGAAACCGATGCCAAAATCTTCGTCTCGAACCCCTGTTTCCATTTAATCAACTTGAACATGGTTTTGACAAATAAAAATTTGGTTTCAAGCAGATTTGAATTCGAACTTCTTTTTATCGTAGTTTGAGTTTCGTAGCTCCGATTGGAGTGATTCTTTTTGCAAATCGAAGCTCTTCAGTTGAACTTTCAATTGGGATTTTTTTCATTTGAGTTTTACCCTTGCATCTATGCTTGAGTGCATGTATGCTATTGTTTGTTTGCGATAGAATTTCCGGAGTGCGAAGCGTGCTACTACGAGTCTCTAGGGTTTACAGATTGTCAGCAAGGCAAGTAAACACTTTGATCATACCCCTTTATTACCCAGTTTTTATGCATTAGATTCAACCCTCAAACATTGCATGAGTAGGACTGATAACATGTGGGTAATGGGAAGTAGATGATGAGATAGAACCTATTGTCCTTTATATCAAACCCCGGGAGTTACTTCTTTGTTGTGCTTATACTGCTATGCTATGCTCGTAGACGTGGATTGGTTGAGTGTATCCATGACAGATGTGAGAGTTGTTAATTAATGGTTAACTTAAGGTGGCTACTTAAATACACATATGGGTGGATTGGTTGTGGGCACCTGGAGAATCCAGTGTTGTCCTAGGATAATCCTGGAGTACCCGTGTGGTCATCCTATGGTTCGCCACCCGGGCTCAACGGGATCATAAGATTATTCATGCTAGAAACTTCTGTGTGCAGCCACAAGCCATTATGGGCTCTGGCATAGTTGAGTATGTTGCGTGACCTCTTTCAGTGGTAGGCTAGCAGATGTAGGGGATGTAGGTGGTACTGTCTACCCAGAGTAAGGAGTTAATGCTTCTGAAAGACTATGTCTCGGTCATCCGTTTCTCAAACGTCATGTAGTGCGAGAAATTCAACGGAGGAGATCGAGTCTTGTGGGGAAAAGTGCGCAAACCTCTGTAGAGTGTACAAACTAATCATGGTTAGCCGTGTCCCCGGTTATGGACATCTTGAGTATCTGGTTCTTGAATTATTGATTTGAGCTCATCACTCTAAAATTAATTTGTTGGGTTCTAAATACTGTTTAATTGGGATTGAGTTGGAGGAACCTTCTCAATGTTTATCAACTACCATGATAGTTAAACAAAATATATTGCTTTGTTGTAGGAAAAAATTGGCTTTTTCGCAAAAATATGATAACCGTAGAGCCTCCATCAGCCATATATGCATATAGTTATAGCTATTATCTGTTCATTGCTCTATAGTGTTATTTTGCCAGCATATTCCATGTGCTGACCCGTTTTCGGGCTGCAACGTATTATGTTGCAGACTTTTCAGACGAAGAGTAAGGTGCGCTAGGTCGTTGTCGTGCACTCAGCTATGCCGTTGGAGTTGATGGACTCATTTACCTTCGATGCTTCTGCAGTTATCTTATTTAGATGGCCTTAAGCCATATTATTGTAATAAGTTCTATTTTGAGACATTCGATGTAATAAGTGTGTGATTGCACTTTGTTATAAATCCTTCAAGTACTGTGTGTGTGTCAGCATTACCGATCCAGGGATGACACTTATGCACAGAGATTTGACCGTTTGAGGTCGGATCGCTAGAACATGGTATCAGAGCACACACTGATTGTAGGACGCGGCCACTGAGATAAGCCATAGGTCACTCTTCTCTACTCATTTCTGACTCCTCTCCATTTTCCACTCTATAGATGGCAGACCCAAGGAACAAGTTCGCTCAACCAGATGAAGACACACCTTTTCGACGACACTTGAAGGAAGTCACTAGGTACCTGAACATCGGAATACCAAGCTTCACTGGGACCTACATCGCCACTTTACCAGAAGAGGAGCGTTGGATGATTCGAGTTCATGTTCTAGGAAGGACATTCACGCCAGTTACTGAGCCCATAGAGTTTTCCTTTGATGCACCAACCTGGAGTCTAGGAAAGAGCATGGCAGCGCACATCGCCATGGGACGCATCGGCGAAGTTTATCACAAGGATCTTAAGGACACCATCTATCAGATATGTGGGCGCCGAGATGAGCAATGGGAGATGATCAGCACCAGGAGGGACAGGTCCATTGCAACTTTCATCCAGGAGTTAAACCAGCACATTCGTCGCCAAGAGAACCAAATGTGCGCAAGCATGATAGATCTGAAGAAGGTGATGACTAGGACCATGGAGCTTGAAGAGGAACTCAAGTCTACACGCGAGGGATACGAGGAGGAAATCGCAGTACTAGTAGAAAAGAATGACGACATGACGAGGAAGCTGAAGGAAATATGCCCTAGAGGCAATAATAAAGTTATTATTTATTTCCTTATTTCATGATAAATGTTTATTATTCATGCTAGAATTGTATTAACCGGAAACTTAGTACATGTGTGGATACATAGACAAACAAAGTGTCACTAGTATGCCTCTAGTTTCCTAGCCATAGACATGAGTTGTCATTTGATTAACGGGATCACATCATTAGAGAATGATGTGATTGACTTGACCCATTCCGTTAGCTTTAGCACTTGATCGTTTAGTATATTGCTATTGCTTTCTTCATGACTTATACATGTTCCTATGACTATGAGATTATGCAACTCCCGAATACCGGAGGAACACTTTGTGTGCTACCAAACGTCACAACGTAACTGGGTGATTATAAAGGTGCTCTATAGGTGCCTTCGATGGTACTTGTTGAGTTGGCATAGATCGAGATTAGGATTTGTCACTCCGATTGTCGGAGAGGTATCTCTGGGCCCTCTCGGTAATGCACATCACTATAAGCCTTGCAAGCAATGTGACTAAGGAGTTAGTTGCGGGATGATGCATTACGGAACGAGTAAAGAGACTTGCCGGTAACGAGATTTAACTAGGTATTGAAATACCGATGATCGAATCTCGGGCAAGTAACATCACTACAAAAAAAGACACATCCGTGACATTTTGGGCCGAACGAATTTTTTTCTATCATACTTATGACACTTCTATGACGATAATTGTGACAAAACACGGTATCATCATAGATGTGGTGGGGTCCTACTTCTATGACAAAAAATCATGACAGAAAATGGGATTTTCGTCCTGGGCGGGCCGGAGACGCAGCTGCATGACATTCTTTGGGCCGTCCATGACGGAAAAAACCGTGGTAGAAGCGAGGGTGAGGAAAATATCGGGGTGTTCCCGGTTACGGTGGGTGGTCAGGGCCGAGCGATGCGCGTTTCTCTTGTACATGCACGCGCGTGGGTGCGAGGCATTGGGCTCTAACTGAACCCGAGCGAGGCATTGGACTCTAACTGAACCCGAGCGATTGCACTGCAGGCTACACGTTACTGAACCTGAGTGATCGATCGATGGCTGTTAACTCAACCCGATCGAGCGGTTCCTTCGCTACTGCTGCTAACTGAAGCCGATCGATGCTGCCTCTGGATGAACAGTGAGCGTTGCTGGGGGGGTTGGATGAACAGTTCCCGGTGGGGGTGGATGAACAGGACCCTGTGGTGTTGCCTCTGGATGAACAGGACCCCGATCGATGAGCCGGTTGGTGCTGGATGAACAGGACCCCGTGGAGGGCAGGATGAACAGGACCACCCCGTGGAGGGCAGGATGAACAGTAGACGGTGGAGGGCTGGATGAAAAGTAGCCCGTGGAGGGGTGGTTGAACAGGAGCCCGTGGAGAGGGCTGCTTGAACAGTAGCCGGTGGAGTAGCGCGCGGTGGAGGCTGGATGAACAGGATCCCGTGGATGAACAGTCGTAGGTGGAGGCTGGAGGAGGTCGACGGTGGATGAACAGTAGCCCGTGGAGGCTGGAGGGGGTCGACGGTGGAGATGAACAGTATCCCGTGGAGTCCCATTTTGCGGTATGCCACACCCCTCCCGATGAACAGGACCCCCGTTTCGACCGTAGCGCTCCAACAGAAGTCCATTTCCTTCGTTTTGCGGTACGCCACACCCCTCCCGATCAACATGACCCCCGTTTCGACCATAGGAGGTCCGTTTCCTTCGTTTTGCGGTAACCAGACCCCTCCGGATGAACAGGATCCCGTTTCAAACGTGGCCGGTCGAACACAAGGCCGTTTCCTCCGTTCTGCGGTACGCCAGGCCTCGTTTCCATCGGCTGTTCCGTCCAAGCCCTCCCGATGAACACGACGACGCATTCCGTTCCGACCCAGCCGGTTGGCTCCCCATGAACACGATGACGACGCTGTTTCTCCGTTCCGATCGAGCCATGTACACGAGCCCTGGCCGTACGTATGCGCGAGTAGGCATTCGAGACCCTGCTCGTATGTACGTATGTGGCCGTATTTTCTTTCTTGCACACTGGCCGCTGTACGTACGTGTACATGTTACGTGCGCGCCTCTACTACAACACATGCGCGCCTCTACATCGACCAGTATGTGCGTACACGTTCGCGACCAGAATGACAACGCTACGTACGCTTCGACCAGGTGGGTCCTGACTGTCAGGCACTTCCTTGCCTGCAAAGATGTAGCTGGTGGGTCCCAGCAGTCAGGGGGGCGAATCGTTTTTTTGCCCGGACGCACTTCCTTGCGTGAGAAGATGTTGCTGGTGGGTCCCAGCAGTCAGGGGGAAACGTTTTTTTTTTGCGAAATACGGTGGCCCGTCCGCTGGGTCCCGGCTGTCAGGTGGAGGAATAATTATTTTGCGCGTAATAAGGAGGCACTTCCTTGCTGCGAACGTGGACCTAGCTGTCAGCCTCTCCACGTACAGTCCACGTCCGATGGAAGCCGTTCCTTGACCACGTTGACCACGCCGCGCCGAGAGCACCAGGGCGGTGGACGACGGCGAGGCCTAGGAAGGGGACGATGCGGAGCCGGGGAAGACGCGGTAGTGGATGCCCACGCGTAGAGGAGTATGAGGGTTCACTGGTTCGCTGCGGTGTGAGGCTGTCGTCGCCGCAGAATAACAGGGGGTGTGGGGGAGTAGAGGGATGGCCTGGCCAGCGGTGGGAGTAGTAGGGGCGGTGAGGCCTCCGCCGCATCGCAGTCGGCCATGGGAGGCAGGAGCACGAGGCACGACCGGCGCTGGTTTGGGCGGCTGGAGCAAGAAGACTAGAGGTTGAAGAAGCACTACGGTCGTTGGATGGACATCGTACGGTCACTGGAGCTAGAATCGTGCATATTGACTAAGTTGACAAAGCCCTCCATCCCCGTCAACTTAGTAGGCCCACAAGTCAGCCTGCCACTATACTGGGTCCCAGCTAGCAGGGGGGTATTCATTTTTTTGTGCGTAATAAGGAGGCACTTCCTTGCGTGCGAAGATATAGCTGGTGGGTCCAAGCTGTCAGCGGCGGTAACATTTTTTCGCGAAATACAGAGGCCCTTTTGTGGGTCCCAGATGTCAGGTGGAGGAATCATCCTCTTGCGCGTAATAAGGAGGCATTTCCTTGCGTGCGGCCGTGGACCCAGCTGTCAGCCTCTCCACGTATAGTCCACTTCAGATGCATGTCAGTCGTTGACCATGTTGACCAGGCCGCGCCGAGAGCACCAGGGCGGTGGACGATGGTGAGGCCTAGGAAGGGAACGACACGGAGGCAGGAAAGACTCGGCAGTTGTTTCCCACGCGGAGGGGAGTACGACTATACGAGGGTTTACTGGTTCGTCTGCCGTCGCCGGAGAATAACAACAGGTGTGGGTGAGTAGAGGGATGGCTAGACCAGTGATGGGAGTACGGTGGGGCAGTGAGGCCTGTGCGGCAGCACAGCCGGCCGCAGGAAGGAGAGAGCAGGCAGTCCCGCTGGTGCTTGTTTGAGCGGCTGGAGTAGGAAGAGCAGATATTGAAGAAGCACGATGGCCGTTGGATGGACATCCAACAGTCACTCCTTGTGCGTCAACCTTTTTTTTAAGAAAGCCTCAAATCTGTGGAAAACATCATACAGCCCATCTACCATTATTTCTAATAATTTACAGCCCATTTGCTAATTCTTAAGGTTTTTTTGGAGCCCATATTCTTTTTGTTAGCATTACAGCCCATATTGTGGCCACGGTTAAAAAATTATACGAAATTTTGCATATTTCGGTGTGGTCCGAACAGTTTTTAATCCCGAAATTTCGAGTCACATTCAAACTGATTTTAAAAATAAATGTATATCAATATAAAATCCAACAAATTGTCCACACATAAAAATCAATGCAATTTAAAATCTCGAATGAAAAAAAGAAATTTGAAACTAATTGTCGGTTTGATGTGTTTTAAAAATGTACAACCCATTTCTCATTACTGATAGGCCATTTTCTCGGCCAGCCGAATGAAGCTCTCCTCGTCTTGAAAGATTTGCAGCCCAACAAGCCTGACAAAGCGACTTACTTGGCAAATCACAAAAAAACTGGGTTGTGGCCGTGGACCCAGCGGTCAGCCTCTCCACGTACAGTACTCTTCCGATGGAAGTCGGTCGTTGACCACATTGACCACGCCGCGCCGAGAGCACCAAGGCGGTGGACGACGGCGAGGCCTAGGAAGGGAACAACGCGGAGCCAGGGAAGACGCGGCAGTGGATGCCCACGCGGAGAGGAGTACGAGGGTTCACTGGTTCGGCTGCGGTGTGAGGCTGCCGTCGCCGCAGAATAACAGGGGGTGTGGGTGAGTGGAGGGATGGCCTGGCCAGCGGTGGGAGTAGTATGGGGGCGGTGAGGCCTCCGCGGCAGCACAGCCGGCCCCGGGAGGCAGGAGCAGGCGGCATGACCGGCGCTGCTTTGGGCTGCTGGAGCAAGAAGACCAGAGGTTGAAGAAGCACTAAGGCCGTTGGATGGACATCGTACGGTCACTGGAGCTAGAATCGTTCATATTGACTAAGTTGACAAAGCCCTCCGTCCCCGTCAACTTAGTAGGCCCACAAGTCAGCCTCCCACTATGGTGGGTCCCAGCTGGCAGGGGGTATTCATTTTTTTGTGCGCAATAAGGAGGCACTTCCTTGCGTGCGAAGATATAGTTGGTGGGTCCGACCTGTCAGCGTAGGGAACGTTTTTTCGTGAAATATAGAGGCCCTTTCGGCGGGTCCCAGATGTCAGGTGGAGGAATCATTATTTTGCGCGTAATAAGGAGGCATTTCCTTGTGTGCGGCCGTGGACCCAGCTGTCAGCCTCTCCACGTACAGTCCACTTCCGATGGATGTCGTTCGTTGACCACGTTGACCACGCCGCGCCGAGAGCACCAGGGCGGTGGACGACGGCGAGGCCTACGAAGGGAACGACACGGAGCCGGGGAAGACACGGCAGTGGCTGCCCACGCGGTGGAGAGTATGAGGGTTGACTGGTTCGGCTGCCGTCGCCGGAAAATAACAGGAGGTGTGGGTGAGTAGAGGGATAGACAGGCCAGGGATGCGAGTATATGATGGGGCCGTGAGGCCTGCCCGGCAGCACAGCCGGCCACGGGAGGCGGGAGCAGGCGGTTCTGACGGCGCTGGTTTGGGCGGCTGGGGCAGGAAGATCAGAGACTGAAGAAGCACGATTGCCGTTAGATTGACATCTAACGGTCTGACGCTGGTAGAGTCGATTGTTGACTAAGTTTCTTTTTTGATAAACCTTGTGTACGCATGAACTTAGTAGGCCCACAAGTCAGCCTCCAAATCTGTGGCAGACAACATAGAGCCCATTTGCTATTTTTTAATAATTTGCAGCCCATTTGCTAATTCTTAAGTAATTTATTACAGCCCATTTTCTGCCCAGGACCACGGTCAAAAAGTTCAACCTTATTTTGCATATTTCGGTGGAGTCCGAACTTTTGTAATCCCGAAATGATAAACATTTTTTAAGAACTTATTGATTTGCCAAAAAAATCATTTTGTTTTTGTAAGCAAATAAGACGTGGGACAATTGAGTTGGTTTAAGGGAAAACCAGTGGTAAAAAAATCAGCGCTGGGAGGGAAAACAACAACAAAAATAAGGATGTAAATATGAAAAGTGAATTTTATGTATTTTCAATATAATGATACGTGTATATGAACTAGTAAAACTATAGGTAGAGATTAGAAAACGGATGTAGGACATGCGTTTCAAGAGGAAAATAGAACTGGGCTGTGTGTTTGATTCAGTAAAAAAAGTGCCTGCGGATGTTGTAAGACAAAATATAACTAACGCTGGCGGGCCAGAGGCCAGTAGATACCTGCTGGATCTTTGTGCCCCGTTGTCGTCATGGGCTGGGCCTGTTAAAAACAAAACCAAGCCTGGGCAGTCTACAGCCCAGTTGAAACTTGCTCGACCTGAAAAAACAATATACGTGCTCAATAAACGAGAGAATTCTGCAAGTACAGACTGATAACTGGGATGCAGCAGGGATATTGTTTTTTCATCGTGATAATAAGAGCATGCACTTGTTTCGAAAAATTTGGAGAACTGGGAATTCGAACGGCAGGTGCTTATGCTACCCATCAAATAAAAATCAGGTGCCTGAAAATTCGTTTCGAAACAAATGATTCAGCTTTATATCCACGTCGACCCTCGGCATGATGGTTGGAAGCAAATGCCAAGTTCATACCAAAAGATCGTTAACAACAATACCAACTTGCGGACGACAAGGTAGTACAAGTACCAATACCAAACTAACTTATAATCTTTTTACTCCTGGCCCTAGTGTTCGTCTGGTAGAAAATCTTGCAGAGGACCAGCTCCCGCTCCTTCTCTTGCTCCAGGTCCCCGAGGTGGTACTGGTGCATCACCCAGTTGGTCCTCTGCTGGTCGAAGTTCTTGTTGGTGTGCAGCACCAGAACCTTTTTGCTGCCCATCTGCCGGCCGTTGACCATCACCGGCAAGGTATTGCCGGTGTTGTGCCACATCGCGTGCATGCCGCACTCCGACTGTATCTTGCGACGCGTCCACGTGCCCCTTTTGAACACCCTGGAATTGTGCTAGAAGAAATGCTTGCTTAGGCCACTCAGTGTGATACCTGCAGTATTGTCGAATACAAGTTTTAGTGTACGTAGTTGGCATTTTCATAACATCTTTGGCATGTTGCAGTCACTTGTTTCACTTTTTATTAACTGTCAAATTGTAATTGCGTCACCGGGTCTGCGTCTAAAAAGAAAAATAGAGCTATAAACAAAGGAATATGTTTGTGCAAGTAGACGGCCGATCGGTGTCTTACCTGGAAGTTTCTCAGGATGGGTGTAGCATATGCCGTGCTCGCTGTCGATGGTTGGTATGAACAAATCGATGAGAGGGTGAGATCTCGCATTGTCAGCACTCACTTTGGCCTCAAGGTGCTTGATCAGCTCCTGATCCATGGGATCAAACTTGACGCCAGCCGGCAGCACCGGCCAATCCTTCTTCGACTTGCATGGGTTAATTCCAGTTATATGGTACTCAATGTATGATCAATCGACTGATTTAAGCGAATGATGAAAGATTTCGACAGATAAGTGGTACTCCAAATCTGAAGTCCAGAATACCCGAACACGCCGTCGGGATTCTTGTGTCACCTCACGCGCAGCGTGTTGTCACGTCAATTCAATGTGTGGACATGATGGATAATTTGACCGACGTATACTAGTACTGCTACTGTACTACTTACTAGTCGTATTTAGTGTCACATTTTAACCATAGGTTTAACTAACAAGTACACACTTGAAGCCTAAGTGATATATATATATAGGCGTCATATCTAGTGCATCCGGGATAGGTGGTGCATCCATGTATCCGTCGACTCCTCAGCCGGCCGATTCACATCTCACGTATGGGATCAAAAGCAACATAATTTTGCAGAAACACGCCAGCCGCCTCTCCAAGTCTAGTCAGCTAATTTGCTAATAACCCCCTCCGCTAATCACACTTCTAAATCCCTTATTCCCTGTTCGTCTCCCTCCCAATCCCTAATCACGGCCGCAACCTCCATCCCAACGAGGGCATCGGCCGCGGCAGCATGCATCCGCAGGCACAATCGCCACGGCGGATTTCGTCTGCCCTGGCGATCTCAGCGACGGCCACGAGGGATGCATCTCCGAACTCCCCATCAGTTTCGTGGAAAAATTCTCATCACGTGATAAGCTACAATAGATCGTCACGGCGGCTTCTACTGTTAAGGATGTTGAACATGCATCAGCGGTGATCCATAATTCAAGTGTTGACCATCGGTGTGCCTCTGCATCTAGCCATGGTGTGGCCCATCTCACTTGCCCTGCTACGTCTGTTGAAAATACTAGTGCTGCAGAATATGAACCGAACTTCAGTATGGTGGATGGAGCTTCAGGTAACATCCATAAAATCCAACCATGTTGTGTATGACCCTGATGATTATTTGTCTATGGTGTACATGCGTACTTTTCTAGAGAATAACCGTGTTGATGCATGTGCAGCTACAGAATCAGGTAAAAGCTTGCAAACTCAAATGAATGAGCCCGAATTTACTACGCCAAGAAAGAAAGAAAGCATTCCCCTATTCGTGAGTGTGATAAACTATGATTCACCATGCTTCTTACCAGTTCAGAGATTTATGCATAATGATGATTATTGTGATTCATTATTTATGTTTTAGTGCTCGTCTTTTACGTCGAGTTGCGACGAAAAATTGAATCCTAAAGTAGGGATGACATTTGAAGGGCTTGAGGCTGTGGAGGAGTTCTACAAGTCGTATGCACATCATGTGGGTTTTGGAGTTCGTGTCGGACAGCAGAAAAAGTTGAACAAAGAAGTGGTTCGGACAAAGCGTTTCATGTGCAGCAGGGAAGGATTTAGGACTGAGAAGAACAAGGAGATTAAAGACCCATCAAACCAATCAAAGAAAAGCCGTAAGAATACAACCACATGATGCGGTTGTGATGCACATATCTTCGTCAAGTTGTGTGGCGACAACACCTACAAGATACAATCATGGGTTGAGCACCATAGCCATGGCCTTGTATCACCTGATAAACGTTACTTGATCAGATCAAATCGTAAAGTTAATGAGAGGGCAAAAAATATGTTGTACACATGTCACAAAGCAAGCATAGGTACATGCCAGGCGTACAGGCTCCTTCAAGTCAGCGAAGGTGGGTTTCCGTATGTTGGATGCAGCAAGAGGGACCTGCAAAACTACTACCGTGACCTCAGGCTTAAAATTAGGAACGGCGATGCTCAAATGTTTGTCGCTCAGCTAGCTAGAAAGCAAGAAGTCAATCCAGCTTTCTTCTATGATTTTGTTGTTGAGAAAGAGGGGAACTTAATGTATGTTTTCTGGGCAGATGCCATGAGTAGGAAAAACTATAGTCACTTTGGGGGTGATGGTGTGGTATCTTTCGATTCTACTTACACCACTAATCAATACGACATGATCTTTGCACCATTTACAGGGGTCAATCATCACTTACAGAGTGTGTTTTTTGGTGCAGCATTCTTGTGCAATGAGCAGACTGAGTCATATGTTTGGTTATTTGAGACCTTCCTTACAGCAATGGGAGGGGTAGCACCTAGACTCATTATAACTGATGAAGCTGTTAGCATGAAGAATGCGATTGAAACAGTTTTTCCGACCACAGTGCATAGGTTATGTATGTGGAACATAATGGAAAAACTTCCGGAGAAGATTGGACCAATAATTAGAGAAGAGTCTGAATTTTGGGACAAGATGAATTCGTGTGTATGGGGTTCGGAAACTCCAGCAGAGTTTGAATCACAATGGAATTCCGTCATTACGGAGTATGGCTTGGAGGAAAATGAGTGGCTAGTTAAAAGGTTTAGCATTCGCGAGTCATGGATACCAGCTTACTTTATGGACATACCATTGGCGGGTATTCTCCGAACCACTTCAAGGTCTGAAAGTGCAAATTCATTTTTTAACCGTTTTATTCATCGTAAGCTTGCTTTGGTTGAGTTCTGGCTTAGGTTTGACACGACATTAGAATGCCAATGAGAAGAAGAGTTGATTGCTGACAACTGAAGCATTCATACAACCCCGCAACTATTGACACCATGGGAAATGGAGAAACAAGGTAGAGATGTGTTTACATATGAGGTGTTTGAGAAATTTCAGAAAGAGATTGTTGCAGCAAGATACCATTGTTGCATCCAAGGCATTGCACAAGATGGAACACTAAAAATAGTGACATTGAGAGGTCGATCCCATAGGATTAGGGAAGTTCAGTGTGACACCACAACCATGATAGCTCATTGTTCATGTAAGTTATTTGAAACAATTGGAATCCCGTGCCGCCATATCATGCAGGTGTTGAGGGCTGAAAATCAAAATGAACTTCCATCGTACTACATTATGAAAAGATGGAAGAAACGGTGCAAAAGGTATACAAAATTTATGCAATTGATATTCTAATTGAAAACCAAATGGCTGACATTATATAATTTTATTTACAGGGAGAATGTGTATGATGAGCATGGGAATTTAATAGAAGAGAAGGCAACCGATTCGTTGAATGAAGCTACGAGGAAGAAGATTTCAGTTGTACGCAACAAGTTGGAAGATCTAATTCAGAAGGCCAAGCACTCGGATGAAGGCATGGATTTTCTAACATCAAGTGTATTAAATATTGAAGCACCTTTGGATGAAATGGTTCCCACATCAGGTGTGAAGCACACTAGACAAGATGAGTATGAGGCTTTTATTGGTTGCAATATTCCTACTGAAATTGACATACACCCGCCAACTGATGTTCGCACGGTGGGGAGATGCAAAAGAATAAAGAGAGGAAAGGAAATAAGTGAGGAGGAACAGAAAAAGAAGAAGAAGGAAGCCAAGGTAAAGGTTGCACGCTTGTGCAAGACGTGCAAACAAATAGTTTTTCATGATAGTCGCAATTGTCCTAGCAAAAAAGAAGGCAAAGGGGCTGAGATTGTGCTGCAGATGAAGCCAAGTGGTGCTCCGTGATGGCTCTCAGTCTGTTGAAAAACATGAATTTGTATTAGTGAGATACTAATATTATTTCCTTGATATATTGAATTCTTCTGATGGATGGAAAATTGAGTTTCTTGAACTATCTCCCTCTTATTTTCTCTGAATTGATTTTTAATGAATAGAGTGTATGAAGCAGCAGGGGCACCATGTTACATTATGTTCACATAAACCTTAAGCATGATCTATTTTTTGTACAATGAATAGAACTCAGCTTGCAAACCCACATCAGCCTCAACAATATTATTCACGAACAGAAAATAAACGGTGGTTTGTTTGTAAGCTTGCAGCAGCAACATGTTCTTGTTTGTGAATAACTGAATATGTCAAAGAAACATAGGAATGCAAAATCACGAGGAATGCTCAAGCACCAGCTGATATTGTTGCCCTGAATCAGCCGTATTACATCATGTATTGCAGAATACCTCAAATCAGCGGGAACAAGCTAAATTCACTTGTCTCTGAAAAACAATACGACACGGCAATGTACAATTCACATTCTGATGTCTGAAGCTATACACACATTTAACAAAGAACAATTCAATGGATGAGCTCGCAAGCTACAATCTGCACATAGCCAAGTACTAGATACATTCAACATGAACAAGAAAATCTGGAAACATGATCCTTGTTTGCTATGGAGTGTTGCCGGCCACACGTCGAGCCTCTTGTTGCAGGTAGTAGATAACATCGTCAGGCAGAGGAGCAACCACTGCATGTGGACGCAGTGGACTGGATGGTGCACAGGTTGTGGCCGGTCGCCAACTTGGCGTCGGGAACCGACAAGAATGCGGGCGGGCACGAAGGTAGGCCAGACATGGCGGATCACGCCGCGACCGTCGTAAGGATCACCAAGGCCGTGGAGCGATTTGGGGCGGACAGACTCGGAGGCAGGTGAAGCGCGAACACCGTAGAAGCAATCAACAGGGCCTTGGAGCCATTCGAGGCGGACAGGCCAAGTGTGGCTGCCGTGGAAGGATTCACCCAAGCCGCCGCCATGGAGTGATTGGACGAGAAGATCCAGATTGGGAGGGAGACGAACAGGGAATAAGGGATTTAGAAGTGTGATTAGCGGAGGGGGTTATTAGCAAATTAGCTGACTGGACTTGGAGAGGCGGCGGGCGTGTTTCTGCAAAATTATGTTGCTTTTGATCCCATACGTGAGATGTGAATCGGCCGGCTGAGGAGTCGACGGATACACGGATGCACCACCTATCCCGGATGCACTAGATATGACGCCATATATATATATATATATATATATATATATATATATATATATATATATATATATATATATATATATATATATATATATATATATATATACTGCACAGCATCTCCATCATCATTATCAGTACATCCTGCGTAGGTGAGTTAGGATGCACTTGATCCCATAAAGGTATCTATCCTTCAAACCAGAGGAGTGCTTCAAACTAACAATAGTACATAATATCCAACAAAAGAGGGTCATGCTACAACAGCAGAATACATGGCTCAGTCTATATATCAGTACGAATCAAGTTGTGCATATTTGCTGTTGGCATGAACCACATCGCCGCATGTCGGGTTTGCAAAAGCCATCCATCGCATGGAAGCTTGATGCCTTTCACACACTGAAGATTATCTCGCAACAAGCTGTGTCAACGAATCTCTGGATATGGTGATTCATGAAACCCATGGTATGATGTGTAAACACAGTCCCCCCTGGCGAATGGAAGTTGCATAGCACGGTAATCATCGCCAGTGATATGATCGATGATTGGTTGGATGATCGGATAATTGAGCCCGAGGAACATGGAGTGGTTGCCGTGTTTGTAAACCCGCCTCCAATTGAATACGCCTGGCCCAAGGGAGCTGGGATCTTTCTCGAACACAAAGCAGCCATAGCCATCAATGTCACGAACGCCCCAGGCATTGTACTGCATGTGGTTTGATTAAATGGTTTGGTCAATTTGGTACGTGCAAATGAGCATCAAATGACCACTGTCAGCTGAACGAGCGATAAACCACCACCCATCGGCTGGTATGATTCCAGGTCCTGGAATCATGAAGGCCAGCGCATTTGCGTCTGCTGCAACAATTCAAATTGGAGACCAAAAGGACAAAAATAAACAATCATGTTCAGAGTATGTGTGGAATTAAGATTATTATAACAGTGACACATATCATAGACAGAGAATTGCAATGCCGTGGTCATAATCATACCCCAAGTTAAAAATAAGCCAATGGCTTTCATATTCTAGCAATATATCATGGTTCAAACATCATGTAACAATGAGAGGAAAACAGATATGACAGGGCCTACTCATATTCTACCATAGCACTTACTACAGTTATCATATCAACTCTAAGCAATAACATGCGTTGTTATAAAAATCCTGGAAATGAGAGTAACATATAGCAATCATGAGGTTATACTCATAATATCTATTCTAACAATCATTAGATACCAATTGTTCTCATATCAACTCTAACAATAACATGTGTGGTCATAAAAATCTAGGAAATGAGAGGAACATATAGCAATGATGTGGTTATAGACATACTATATATTCTAAATTTGTAACAATGAACATGCAGTCATATTCTTAAGGTAAAGATGAGATGAGATAGAACAATTACACGACGATAGATTCCACCAGCATAGGCAGCCAATCTATGCGTCGACCGCATAAACGATGCCATCGTGCACTATAGCATCAGACAGAAGTGTTGGGTGAAGAGGATCGACGATGAGCCATAACCATGTATGGCGACCGGATTCCAGATAGACTAATCCTATGTTGAACACGGCAATGAGCTTGTAATCCATGTAGTCTTCTGATGGTGTGGGCACTTGGCAGATTACAACCTTCAGCAAACAGAGGTCGAGCCAAAAGCTCGACACGTCTCGTGCATAGTAGGCAGGAGTGTCCGGCGGGCCGCGAGGCTCGATGGCGGTTGTATCCAAAGATGGAAGGGTGATCTCTCGCTGGGTGTAGATATCCACGAGACGCCATGGACTACCGGATTGGTGGATGAGGACGATCCAGTTGGCCTTCATGCCCGCCCAGTAGTGGCCGCGCATGAAGGGCAGGTGGACGGGTAGTGGTAGCATGTCGAGGGGCACCACGGCAACCCCGTAGGATCGTCAAGTCGGTGTCTGGGCCACCTGCGAGGATCGGGCATCCGCAAGCAAGGTGTCTTGAAAAGAGCCGGCCGGTTGCAGACGAGTAGACGGTACAAGGACACCGAGCATGCGGCCAGACGGACGGTGCTAAGTAGGTCCATACGATTACAGATCTGCTCCAAGAGAACATCGGGGAGGGAATTCCAATCGCGGCTCTACGTGTCAGTCGGTTCTGCCATTGGGGTTTTCGGTGCCTGCGAGCCAGCGGGGAAGTGGATTCGGGCGAGCGAGCGAAGAAGCTTCTCCTCGTGTGGCCGAGCAGTGAGCGGGGGGATATGGTACGCGTGAGCTACCAAGGAAGATAGCACGGGCGGGCGAGCAGTGAGCGGGGGGAAATGGTGTGCGGCCAACGATGGGGAAGAGAGGAGGAAGAAGAGTGGAAGACGGGGAAGAAAGTGCATTAAATCTCAATTCTACTACTACTACCAGGATATACCGTCCTTCGGAGTGTAAATAGTTACACCGATGACATGTGGGTCTACCACAAGAGGGCCCATATGTCAGTTAATGGAGGACAGAAGCATGCTCTACTCGCAAACATGATGGCAGTACTGGGTAAGGCTAATTTAGTAACACCAACACGCTGGTTCAGCTTATTAATTAAGTGTCCCATCTGCTGCAGCGTGTATTGTCACTTCACTGCGAAGACTAGTTGAATAGTTCTCTCTGACCGAGATGGGGAATAATGGATCGCGAAGACTTCCTTTCTACATTATCCCTATGCCTCTACGCTCACTTCACTCATTTTGCTCCGTACGTAGTCACTTGTTGAAATCTCTAGAAAGACAAATACTCCGTATTTGGGAATAGAGGGAGGATTTTACTCCGTATTTGGGAACAAAGGGAGGATTTTACTCCGTATTTGGGAATAGAGGGAGTATCACCATATGGAGGGAACAGAGGAAGCTTGAAATATGAACATGTCAATGGGAGGGAGTAAGCCCCATGCATGCGTGCATGCATGCATGCAACATGCAACACTCACACATACACATGGACACACGCAACACTCACGCACCCATGCGGCACACAACACACGACGCAACACACACGCTCACGCTCAAGTGCTCAACCTACTCCCTACGTCCGTGAAAGACTGTACATTTAGAGATTTACACATTGACCAGGGCATAATTAATGCCCAAAAGTTATGTGTGCATGCGACCATTGAGAGAAGAAGATTAAATGAAGGTTGTTGCATGCTGTAATTAAGGATAGACATGTAGCCTATACCTAGAGCACAAGTTGGTGCATTAGTCAATCAATATCGATTTAGATTAAAGGCTAAATGCATTGGAAGTGTAGATGTACTACACTCTTTGTTTTTTAGCTGATTACTTTGCTCTGCCAACTGACAGGTGGGACCCAGAAACCAGGTGACAATTTAACCAGTCAACAAAGTGCCACGTCGACTATGTGGCCGGTCAGTAGGGTGCAATACAGTGCTCTACGATGAGCTAGTGATCAAATAATCACCGCAAAACTATATAAAGTGACCGTAAAGAGCGTATTGTTACATACGTTGACCGCCAATGTATTTTTCTCGTTTCAAATTAAGCCATATTAACCAGAAAGGACACAGTATGGACTAGTACTAGTACTGCTTTGATGTGTCCCGTCAACTCGCCGAACGAGGAGAAGCTTGCTTACTACGCCTCTCCCTCGCCCACGCGCGCAGTGGTTCGCAGGACGAGGAGAGGGTTTTGACTATAGCGCGCCCTCTCCCTCTCCCTCGCCCTCGCGGTGGACGTGCAACAGTTCAATCGGTGTCAGATTGCCAGAAGCATAATGTGTACTGTAGTATCATCATTGTTGGACCTTCCGAAGAGGCGAAGAGCCAAGTGCAAGGTTCACATGAGTACGAACTGTTGAACCTCCTGAAGAGGCAAACAGCCAAGCGCAAGGTTTTATAGGAGTTGTCATCCTAGTAGGAGCGTACTACAACTATAGCGAACGATGCTACTATATGATGCATCCACGTCACGTATATCCAAAGCCGTGCCACCTTTTTTTTTCTCAAAGAGCGTGTTGGAGCCCGTGCAACAACCACACAAGTTGCACGTACACATAACACATTTACTAGTAATAAATTCTGAAGGACAAATGCCAGTATGCCACACAAGTTCATCTCCAATTCATGTGATAAATTTGTGCACGACTAGTCTACATATATTCACAGCGCTACCGTTCACAATTTACCGTACTCCACTTACACGTTATAGATGGGCTACATGTCCTCCTCCAGGTTCCAGTCCCAGGTGTTCTTCATGGATGGCACGATCCATAGCGGTGGGCAACGGGAATCATTGTTGCAGCTTTCTAGTCCGGTTCCACATGATGGAGACTCATCCAAACTGAAGCGGCATAAATCAGGGATAGCGTGTCCCAGCATGTCGTTCATCCGGCGGTGCGCATGGAAGACGCAACCATGCTTCATGAACGGCAGGCCTTCCGTGTCGTGCACGGAAGGTGGCACCCGCTTCACAATGGGGCAGCTGTCCCCAATGAAAAGCGAGTACTCTCCAAGAGTGTTCCTCGGCACACACGTAGCATCACAGGGGTCGAACTCGGCGCCGTTCATCTGGTACACGCGGCATCTCAGATCTGGACACATGGGGACATACATAGTCAAGGTCCATGCATAATAATGTTGTGCTCAAATATGGCAATCAGTAATACTGTGCAGCAAATAGTACTACTCCGGTATAGAGGAAGTAAAATAACCGGCTTATTATATATAGCCACTCTTGGCTACATGGATGAGATAGTAAGACATGGAAAAACAAAAATGGTGGCAGCTAGTGGGTTCAAGTCTTCAAGGGCCTAGCTAGCTATATGCGTCCTCCAAGGTAAAAAGTACTCCTACTACTACGTAGTACGTAAGTAGAGTACTAGTACAAAAATGAAAGAGAAGGCGAGAGGGTTAAAAATGGAATACCTGGGTAGATGGTGACGGTCCGATCGTGATAGATTGTGTGACCATGTTGCACATCAGTGGTACCATGGGTAACGACTGCTAAGATAGTTGATCCCAATATGCCAAAGTCAGCTACAAGGTTCCAGGTTAGACCGAATCGCGGATGCAAATGCACATCCAGGATCGGTGATCTTATTTTGATCGCGGGATGACTGGTCCCTGCAAAATAATGGAGTACCGTTAGGGATGCAAATGATGGTTTGTGCATTCCGTTTGTAATCTCCCGTACTGTAGGATGGCAACCATATGAAACAAGTCCCCTAGCTTGTCACCGCGAAGATGTGGCCTAGATGGCGCATGGCGTCTTCGAACGTGTAGGGGTACAAATCTGCCGCCGCCAACATGCGCCAGCCTCTACCGTTACTGCCTCTTGCATTGATGGCAATCCTTATGTCGAACACCGCGATGAGATAGTAATCGTCGTAGCCGCGTCGCTTTGTCGGCGGGTCCGCAATTGCTATCTTCTTCAATATCATGTAGGCATCATCATACGTATTCAAGCCCAGCCAGTCCGGAAGGCCGATCCCAATGGTGGAGAAGGGGTCTACCGAAACGGCCGCACTGCTGTGGATGTTGTGCAAAATGATGGTGGTATCCAGCCGGAGGTATGCAAGCCAATCTTCGTTGGCACCGACCCAGACCTATATATAAGACGGTGGGCAGCGGAGAAATTACGGGATGGAAATGGAATAACTAAGTACTACATGATCAAACTCCATTACTGACCTGCTCATCGAAAAAAATCCGACTACATCTCAACGTCGGCAACTCTAGCAGAGTCAACGTGCAACCATGGCCAGGGAGCAGTGGACTGTTCGAAGGATTGCCCCATAGAAGAACCTTCTCCTCGAGGACGCGTGGAAGACCAACAAGCATGGCCTTTTCCCAAGCCATTTTAAGCATCGTCTTGAAATAGTTGGTGCAGGAAGCACCGAGTCTTCCGGCGGTGAGGACGTCGGAGCGGCATGCAATTTCTCCCAGAGGATCGTCGTCCAAGGTCTCCCAACCCCGACGAGGAGGAGAACCGCCTGGCGAATCCATGGGAGCAGCGACGAACTGCCTTCTCTTCGGGGGGAGGGGAACTGGCGAGGAGGAGATAAAAGCGTAGTAACCGCAGGGCCTCGCCCCTTCCAACTGTAGATCATTCCTTCCAACTGTAGCGAAGGGGTGAGGCTATTATTTACTACTAGTACTAGCATTATGGGACGTTATGGGATTGCATTATACTGTAAATAATAGCACTAGTAAGAAATTTTTGGCACTAGCTAGTAGTTTTTGGCATGGATTAAGAAATTTTGGGTATGTGTTTGCTATTTTTGTACATGCCAACTAGTGTCAAAAAATGTCTTACATTATGTGACGGAGGAGTACGTACTCGTACTATAGCAGTACTAGTACTACTTTCTCAACTAGTAGTGCGAGGGTACTATATGTACTGTACTTCTAGTATAGTGCACCAGTTTTGAACTCTTGAATCTCAGGGCCAAGGAGCTACAGTTGGAAGTGGAGGGTACTACTGTTCTCTAGAACCATCGCCGTACTATCAATGCAGGGAAAGTACACCTGCGTAGTGGCCTAGTGGGTACTCTCGATGCTCTATTCAGCCGCTCCTCTCACGTAGCTGGCCTACTCAGCCGCTCCTCTCACGCACACACTAGCAGCCTGTTTATCAGCGACGGTTACTGTGGGGGCAGAACATTTGAGTTATTTGATACAGCGAGACTAGGCTTTTCGCTTCCATTTGTGGAGGTGTAATGGATCTCGTCGAACTTTGTTAGTAGTTCCTTCTTTATGAATGAGATGAAGCAAAGCTTTTGCCTCCGTTTAAAAAAAACACGTCAAGAGGAATTTCTTTTATAGTAGAGCCGATAATGGAGTGAAGTCCATGCGTGCAACGCCACAAGCTACAGAGTAGTAGTAGAGCACTTTACGTACAGAGCCATATTGCACAGTTCCCAATGCCCCGCCAGGCTTTTCCGGCTCCTCGGGCTTAATTGGGAGGCGCTAGTTTAAATATGCTACTAGCTGATGAGGAAGCTGCAAGCGAGGTGCGGCTAGGGCGAGCACGCGAGCCACGAGATGCTGGGAAGGAAAACCTGTTCACGTGGCTAGGCTATCCAGTGCACCCAGATTGTGGTGCCGCACGTCCGTTTGACTTCAAAACTCAAACTACCCGTGTAAAATATTGGCTCGCAGCAAAGTTACTATTTAAAAAAAGGCCGCCGTGCGTTCGGCCGGGATCGAACCCACAAAACGAGGTATACACTCCCGCGACCACTAGTAGTACTCGTTGGAGTACAACGCAACCTAGAATCGCCTTTTGTCGCTAGTAGTACATTGTTCCTTACAAGAAACCCCTAATAATGCAAGAAACCACTAATAATGCCAAGAAACTACTACCACTTGCATACGTGGCAGACTTAAGATAAGACTACCTTATCAACCATTGTACATGCTCTTACCAACCAGCCCTACCAAGAAACGACTACTCTACAAAGTGCCGTTATAGGCACGTTTCAACGCATGGCCCTGTTTGGATACATTTGTTGTCAATCTAACCCTGCCATCCAAACAACACTTTGGTTAGAGTTAGTTCAGGGTTAGAATCTAACCTCTGACTTAGAGTATCCAAACAGGGCCCTGTCGCCCATTAAGTCAACGCCTTCTATTCGACCAGGCGTTATGACTTGTGGGACCTACATGTCAGTCTGCACAAAAATCCCCAAGTGACCTCCTAACTCCGGCCCATCCACCTAGTCATCCTCGGCCATGGGACGCAGCTACCGCCGCCGGCAGAAGGCGAGGTCAAAACCGCCGGCGGTGCGGAGCCCATCTTGCGGCAACCCGGATGCCAGCTGCTTGTCTGCAAGGTTTGCTAGCTAGATTGGCACGGCGGCGCGGCGGCTTGCTCGCGCGCGCCGCGCTAAGGCCAGCCATCTGGCTCGAGCGAAGGCCAGCGCGGCGGCTTGCTCGCTTGTGAGTCACGCTCGGGCCAGCCTGCCAACCCGTGCGGAGGCCGGCGTGGCGTCCGGCCCGTCCGGCGGAGCGGCGGCCAACTCGCTCATCACCGGCGCCACCGACAAACACGCATCAGCACTGTTTGAAGTAATGTTCAGGAAAAATAATGATTTGAGGGGGAATAATAAGATAGAAGGTCAGATGTGGGTCCCTCGTGTCAACGGTCAAACAAAATGTGTTGGTTTAAGCTGCCTCGTCAGCACGGACGTGTGGGCCAACCCTGTCATAAATGGGTTTAAACTAACCCAATCGGTAGGTAGTAGTTTTTGGCGTGGATTAAGAAATTTTGGGTATGTTTTTGCTATTTTTTGTACAATAGATTCTTCCTAGGGCTGGTTGAAAGTGGTAGTTTTTTGTTAAATACTCTACATATTGTAAGTAGGAGTGAAAGTTAAGCTTTGGAACCCAATAAGCAAGGCTAGTTACATAGTGCATATGTGTACATGATTGAAAGTAAATATCAATCATGAGTGACTAATATCTTGATGGAAAACTCGAAACTATGGAATACTAGGGAAAAAAATTGCATGGTTGGAAATACTAGCAATGTTCATGTGCGTTGCAACGAATCATAATTAGAATAATACTTATTCACAAACTTGATACAAAACACTCTAATTTTGATATACATATATCACTAGAGATATATTATGTTTCAATTAGAATATATTCCTTGGGCTGTTTTGGATGTGGTTGGTTTTAAGATACTAATTATGGGTTTTTCTGCAAATTGGTAGACAAGTGAGATGTTTGTGAGAAAAGGCAAAAACTTACCTCACAGTTGTTAGATGTAGATCTAATGGTCACAAACGACGGATGGCAGACACACCATCATCACCAACTTAGTCTTCTGTAGGAGTACTAGCAAGATCCGTGCATTCACGGAACATCAAGATGCATTTTTTATTATAAAAACACTCGTTGTGATTGACCCATGCGGGAGTAATCCCATGTGTAAAAACTAATGATATCTCGAGAAATAGGAGATAAGGTGAAGAGGAGTGGGATGTGGTGGTGATTGGTGGTCGGACTGAGCGGAGGCATGGGGATTGACCACGCCGTCAGCGGCCACCAGGCCAGTTTGTTCCAGAGGCTTCCTTTCTTAATTGCTCAACAATGAGGTTGTTGGAGATAAGGATGAACGAGGGAAGGCTTTGTCTGCAAATGTGGAGAGGGGTGCGGGTATCTTTTAGTTTAATTTCCATCAGTCAGATATAGATCGGACGGTCTATATTGCAAGATGGCACGCGTACCATCATCACCAACTCGGTTTTTTATAAGAGAAGAAATATAAGTATGGAGATACAAACGTATTATCGATACTTGTTTCCGTAAACTAGCATCTACATTCTATTCAATGCCTCAGCATGTGAGGCCTTAGCACAATGACTTCTCGACTGTGTAAAACAAAGGTTTTCCCGTCACCAATAAGGAGGGGGTGACGGCGGCGCGCTTTTTGGCTTGCTCTAGTCCTAGTAGTCATACTAGGTGGTCTAAGCACATGTAGATTTATTCTTTTTCATGTCTCGTGTTCGCCGTAATGCCACGACTGTTGATGAATAGATGGTAAGTTATTCACGGGGAAACCCTTGTTGAGCGTGTTTGCAAGAGAGAGAGGGACAGTGTGCGTGTGTGATATGTCTAGAGATTGAGGCAATGATAACAGATTCTTTGTGTCTATGTGTGTGGAGGATAGAGAGAGACATGTACATGGGGCTTTGTGTTGTGTAACGTGGAGACACATATACATAATTAGAGAGTGAGTGTGCGAGATACACATGCGGACATGGGGAGAGATGAGGATCCAGATTAATGGGTGTTTGTGCATGTCTGTGTGTGTTTGTGCGCGCGTTTGTGTGTGAGAGGGAGTGTGTGTATGTGGAGTAGAGAGACCACTAATGATGTAAACCTAGTATAAGGGAAGGGGGAATGGTGTGACATGTGTAGTAGCGGGATAGCATGGGTGCGGGCGGGGGGAGCAGACTATTTGGAAGAGACATCGCTTGTGTGTGGGAGAGGGGTGTGAGAGCGAGAGCGAGAGAGAGCTAGCGACGGAGAGAGAGAGAGGAAGAGAGGGGGCGTTTGTGTCCATAAATGGCGTATAGATAGGGAGACAATGTTGATGTTGTTTAAAATTGGCCTATGTACGGAGACGCAAGGGAAGCGAGTCATTGTGTGTGTGATAGGGACTTCATGAGAGATCTAGAATAGATGGTGTAGAGAACAATGTGCGAGATCGAGAACGATGATACATTAGGGAGCTATGGAAAGAGTCACGACATATATGTATACAGGGAGGAGCTGGGGCGGGTCCGCATGTGGGAGAGATAGAAAGAGGATAGTGGTGCACAAGGAGACAAAGTGTGCTTGTTTTGCAGTGGGGGTGGTGTGTGAGGTGAGTGTGCGAGAACCACATAACTAGGGAGATAGACATTTGAGGGCGACATTTTATGTGTATGGGAAAGATACACTCTACATAGTGCGTGTGCTTGGGAAAGAGAGATGCCGAGAGACCTAGCTAGAGAGTGGGGGAAGAGATGTGTGCATGCCCAAGAGACAAAGTGATAGAGACCTATATTGGGGTCCGGACTTTAGAAGAGAGAGGGGTGTTAATGTGCTCGTGTGTTGGTGTTTGGGGGAGAGAACGACTTCTGTGTGTGTGGGGGGGAGGGGGGTGGGCGACGAGGGGGGGTTGGCTTCAGATAAAGAGTGAGGTGTCTATATTTGAGGGACTTTAGCATAATTGAGATATACATGGTCAATAGTGTGTGCACTCAAGGTTGATCAATTTGTTTCATAGTTTGGACTATGAGATAACGATACTTTTGAACATGCGTGATATACTTTGATGTACCAGAATTACAAACCTAAGATTGGAATTTTGGAATTCGACTCCATCATTAGCTTTTGTAATTCATTTAAATGGAGGTACATTTTTAAGCTGGGATTTCGTGATTTCAAATTCATATATCAAACCTAGAGATATACACAAACGGGCATGTTCAAACTTTATAATCATCCACTTTATTCATACACATACACATTTTTGCTTTTGTCATCATATTTAGGATAAACACATTTGGAATTTCATTTGAATTGGACCATATGATGGTATTTGCTTGTAGTAGCTCAATGATCCATATTTGAATTGAATGGACAATCTAAGTTTCGAGTTGGATACATTGATTTTCAAAACTTGCACTTTTTTTGCGTGCAAAACAAACAAATTCTCGGCCATGATATCATAGTCGGTAGTACAAGAGCAGAATATAATTTCAGGCACCAAAAGCTTTCAAACTTCCCGCTCACATCGAAATATCTCGCGCCCGAAAGTTTAGCCCTGCGATATTCCTGTTTTACCCCTGCCACATGAACGAAAAAGGGCTGCTTTGGTAACTCCATTGTTTTCCCCTCTTTGCCCCCAACATTCTTCCCCAGAGCCCCTCCCCTTCCCCTCCCCAACCCCCCCAACCACGGCAAGCCACCGAATCTAGTCCTCCGCCGCAGCGGTGGACCTCACACCCCGATGGATCTACCTTCCGCACCTTGGAACCCCCAACTGCCAACTCACCACTTCACCGGAGCCGCTTCAGCGACTGGCTTGTACACCGCTCCAGATATCCTTGACCGCCATCATGGTCCACCGCATCGGATCTGCTTAACCGGCGCCCTCGTCCACCATAGTGTAGGCCCTTCACTGACTCCCTCGTCCGTCCCTTCGCTGGCCCTTCATACAAGCCCTCGTCCGCCGCAACAGATCCGCCTCACTGAAAGAACTGTACAACGCGCCCGCCGAAGCCTTCGTCCACTACACCGGACCCGCTCCACGGACGCCATATTCAACTCCATCGGCCCTGCTTTACCGACGCCGCAGCCTCATCAGGTTATTTCGATCTGTACTCCTTCAGTTTTTCTCTTTATCGTGCAACTGTTCACTTACCACAGATGAGCTTTCTTGTATGTCGACAGGCGCCGCAACCGTAGCACCGGAGCCGCTTCAGCGACGGCGACAGCCGGCCCAAACTCAACCACAACACGAGCACCATCGACGATCCTTAGCTATCAAGTATGCCAACGATACCCATACGCCGCCGAGAATCATGTACTATTATCCAACGGCCGGCGCCTACGTTCACTTTCTTAGCATAAGCACCGCACCTTTGAATTTCTTCAGGGCATCATTCAGTTTTTCATGAGACACGTTATTCTGCTTGCACCTGTAGGGCCATACTTCTGGCAGTGAACATGTTACATGTGCTAAATTACATACCAGTGCACATATAGTTAATATGCTTTAGTTTTGTCCTAAGTATTACTGTACTTCCTAGATATCACTGCCTACTATTTTACTTCTTGCATGCTATATTTATGATGATGGTGTTGTTCTAATGCCACCTGTTGGTTCCATTAGACTGCTTCATGTTCTCTATGCTTAATTACACATCAACAAACTTGTCGGCGTTCTGGGAACGGGGGTCTCCAGACTTGCCTGCCTGCGGCCCATGGCATGGCCAAGCAGCAGGCCGTACGGCCCATCTTCGTCAACAAGGCACCCAAGACCCTCGCGAGGGTCCAAGCCTCGCGAGGCAGACGACGCAAGACTGCCTCTGGAGTGGCCTAGCCAAGCAGGCTCACGAGGAGCGGAGATATCAAGGTGAGGCAAACCTCACGAGGTTCTCGTGACGTGAGCCATGACGAACGGTACTAGGCGGGTGCCAGGCAGGCGCCCGTGCGCGCAGCGTCCCTATTTCCTCTTTGGTGCTAAGGAGGCCAGCACAGGCGAAGAGTACCAAGGCATCAGGCAAAGGTTGCCATATTGGCGCAACAAGACCAAGACCAGGAGACGGCAAGGCGGAGGTCATCGTGGAGCCCAAGACGGCGTCACCCCAGAGCTTTTCGCAGGCGAAGACCGCTTTTGTCAGGATAGCTTGTACTAGCTGTCCCCCTTCAAATTTGCCCGCCGTTGTTGGCTCCCTTCCCGCTTGATATTTGGGAAGAGGACCAGGGCCTATATAAGTAGAGCTAGCCACCACAGTAGAGGCATTGAATCCTGACGCCACAAGTTCATACGCACAAGAACACCTCAACCTCAGGAGGCTGTTCTTCCCTTGTATTGTTCATCATCAGCCCAAGAGGCAATCCACCACCACCACACTAGAGTAGGGTATTACACCACAACGGTGGCCCGAACCAGTATAAACCTCGTGTCTTTCTGTGTTGCGAGTTCGTCGAGTTTGTCCGCAGGATCTTAGCGAGCTAGAGCATAGATCGGTAGGAGGGAGAGACTTCGCGCGCACCCCAGTGTTCGAACCTTAAGGGTTTGCCGGAACCCCACATCCGACATTTGGCGCGCCAGGTAGGGGTGCGCCGGAGCTCCTCTCCACCAACCTGCGCCCCGTGCCGCCGCGCTTCGCTCCCATGGCAGGTGCGCCGCCACCCGCCTCTGTGACCGACACCAGCAGCAGGGAGTCTGGGTACCGAGCCCTGGCCCCCGCCCTGCAGCGAGTGCAGTGGCCAGCCAAGCTCAAGCCAGAGATGCCGCCGCGCTACGATGGCGCGGCAGACCCGGCACCGTTCCTGCAGGCGTACGAGGAGGCCGTCCTCGATGCCGGAGGCGATGGCAAGATCATGGCCAACTGGTTCCCCATGGCCCTCGCCGGCGAGCCACGCGCCTGGCTGCTCAACCTCCCGGGGTCCACGGTGGCGTCCTGGGAGGAACTCCACAACCTCTTCACCGCGCGCTACGCGGTGCCGGCACACCACGCAGTCACGGCGCTGCTGGGTGGCTCTGAAGCACCGCCTTCAGATCGCCACGTCAAGCCTTTCTTCCGTCAGATTGGGGCAGCCTCCAAGCGCCCGGGGGCTCTGCCGAGTTGGGCTGCGCCGGAGGCCCACCTCACCTTCGACTCAGAAGACCACCCCGGCTCCACCGCCGGCTCTGGCATACTCCCAATGCTCTGCACGCCTACCATCTGCAACGTGGCTGTCACCAAGACCCTCATCGACGGCGGTGCCGGCCTCAACTTGCTCTCCGTAGAAGCCTTCAGCCTCCTCCACGTGCCGCCTGAGCGGCTCAACCTCAGCAAGCCTTTTTCGGGAGTGGGTGGTGGAGCTGCCCACTCTCTGGGGCAGATCCGCCTCCCCGTCACCTTCGGCACGCGCGACAACTACCGCACTGAGCTGGTGGACTTCGACATTGCCCGCATCGGTCTCCCGTACAATGCCATACTCGGGTACCCGGCACTTGCTCAGTTCATGGCGGCGACTCACCCGGCCTACAACCTCATGAAGATGCCAGGGAGCAAGGGCGTCCTCACCATCAAGGGGGACACTAAGGAGGCAGTAACGGTGCTCAGGCTCGCCTTCAAGACCGCGGCAGCAGCGCAGCCAGCCGGCGCCAGCACACCCGAGGCCAAGGAGACCGCGCCCGCCAAGAAGAAGCAGTTGTTCACCCAAGACAAGGCGGAGACCAAGCAGGTGCCGGTTGACAAGGATGGGTCTTCAGGAGCCACCTTTACCATAGGAACCAGCCTTGACCTGGGACAAGAAGAAGCTTTGGTGAGGTTTTTGCGTGCAAACAAGGAGATATTCGCGTGGGAGCCCAATCAGCTAGTAGGGGTCCCGAGAGAGGTGATCCAGCATCATCTAAGGGTGTGCCCCAACATGCGCCCCGTAAAGCAGCCGGCGAGACGGCAGTCCACTGAGAAGCAGACCTTCATCGTCCAAGAGACACGCAAGCTGGAGGCGGCTGGTACAATTCGAGAAGTTCGATACCCTGATTGGCTGGCGAACCCTGTCGTAGTACCGAAGAAAGGTGGGAAGGAACGGATGTGCGTCGATTTCACCAACCTTAACAAAGCCTGTCCCCAAGATCCGTTCCCCCTTCCGCGCATCGATCAAATCGTCGACTCCACCGCCGAGTGCGACTTGCTATGTTTCCTGGATGCATTCTCTGGATACCATCAAATCAAGATGGCGGTAGAGGATGTGGAGAAGACGGCCTTCCTGACACCATGTGGGGTGTACTGCTACACCTGCATGCCCTTCGGCCTACGCAACGCGGGCGCAACCTTTCAGCGGCTGATGCACATCGCCTTGGGGCGGCAGCTCGGCAGGAACACAGAGGCCTACGTTGATGACATAGTGGTCAAATCTCGCGAGGCGAGGACGTTGATTCAAGACTTGGAGGAGACCTTTGAGAGCTTGCACCGGGTGAACTTGAGGCTTAACCCGGAGAAGTGCGTGTTTGGCGTCCCCTCTGGCAAGCTACTAGGGTTCCTCGTATCCCACAGAGGGATCGAGGCAAACCCAGAGAAGATCAAGGCCATTGACGACATGAGCCCACCACAGACCCTCAAGGAGATGCAAAAGCTAGCAGGGCGGGTGACCGCGTTAGGGTGTTTCGTCTCCAAGCTAGGCGAGCACGCCTTACCCTTCTTTAAGCTCATGAAGAAGAAGGGCCCCTTCGAGTGGACCCCGGAGGCCGACCGGGCCTTCCAAGACCTCAAGAAATACCTCACCAGCCCCCCGGTGATGGTGGCACCACGGCCTCTCGAGCCTCTGGTACTTTACCTCGCCGCCACCCCGTACTCCGCCAGTGCGGCGCTGGTGGCGGTTCGGGAGGAGCACCAAGACAAGGGTGCGCCGCGCCAAGCCAGAGCTGATGCAGCGCAGGGTCGGGAAGGCACAGCAGAGCCATCAGCGGCGGGAGACCAAGCTCAGCAGGGCAACACCGCAGAAGCTCCTGAGGACGGTCAGGTCTCAGGAAACCCTCCACCTCAGGATATGCCACAGTCTCCGCAGGACCCAAGCCTCAACAGTGTGCCAGCCCTCGTCGAGCACCCGGTGTACTTCGTCAGCACCGTACTGCGGGACGCGAGGGCACGCTACCCCATGCCGCAAAAGCTCCTGCTCGCACTCTTGGTGGCCTCGCGCAAGCTGCGACACTACTTCCAGGGCCACCCCATCAAGGTCGTCTCATCTTACCCATTGGAGAGGGTACTCAGGAGCCCAAACTCAGCCGGAAGGGTCGCTGAATGGAGCATCGAGCTGCAAGCATTCCAGCTGGAGTTCAGCACAACCAGGGTCATCAAGGGAGCCGCGCTCGCCGATTTTGTGGCAGAATGGACAGATGCCCCGGCTCTTGAGGAAGGAGAAGACCGGCCCACCTCCCCAGGAAGTGAGGCACCAGACGGCTGGGTCATGTACTTCGATGGCGCCTTCGCGCACCAGGGCGCAGGGGCTGGAGCAGTGCTCATCTCGCCCACTCAGGACAAGCTTTACTACGCCGTGCAACTCTGCTTCCAGCACGGCGAGAAGGTCTCCAACAATATCGCAGAATACGAAGGCCTCATAGCTGGCCTGAAGGCTGCGGCGGCTCTGGGGTGAGGCGCCTTACCATCAAAGGCGACTCGCAGCTCCTCATCAACTTCTCCAACAAAGTGTACGAGCCAAAGGACGAGCATATGGAGGCCTACCTGGCGGAGGTGCGCAAGATGGAAAAGTAGTTCTCGGGTCTGGAGCTGCAGCACGTGCCCCGGGGCACCAACAAGGAAGCCGACGACATCGCCAAGAGAGCATCCAAGCGGCAACAGCAAGAGCCCGGCGTCTTCGAAGAGCGGCTCTTCAAGCCATCAGCTACGCCACCTCTTTCAAGCACGACTCAGCCTCGGGAGGAGCTCCCGCAGCCCCCGGCCACGGGAGCCCCAGCCTGCGGCCCAACCTCAGGAGCTCGGCTGCTCCTGGCGCTCGAGCCCCAGGAGGAGTGCTGGACCAAGGAATTCAAGGAGTACCTGATGCACGGGACGCTGCCGGAGAAGGAAGAAGACGCGGAGCGCGTGGCCCGACAGGCCACGGCATACTGCATTCAAGACGGCGAGTTGTACAGGAAACGGCCGAACGACGTCACGCTGCGCTGCATCTCCAGCGATCAAGGAAGGGAGTTGCTGATTGACATACACGACGGTGATTGCGGACACCACTCGTCGTCACGGACCCTTGTTGGCAAGGGTTCTGCAGTGGGTTCGATTGGCCTACACCACTCAACGACGCGGCCAAGCTGGTGAAGTCTTGTGAAGCTTGCCAATTCCACGCCAAGCAGATCCATCAGCCTGCATAGGGCCTCCAAACCATTCCGCTCACGTGGCCGTTCGCAGTCTGGGGGCTGGACATCTTGGGCCCGTTCCCACGAGCGCCAGGGGGCTACTGCTATCTCTACGTCGCCATCGACAAGTTCACCAAGTGGGCGGAAGTGGAAGCCGTCCATACTATTCCAGTCGGCTCTGCTGTCAAGTTCATCAAGGTCCTCGTGAGCCACTTCGGGGTTCCCAACCGCATCATCACAGATAACGGATAGCAGTTTACTAGTAATCTCTTCAAAACCTACTATGCTAACCTTGGAATGCAGATCTGCTACGCTTCGGTGGCCCACCCCAGGAGCAATGGTCAGGATGAACGCGCCAACGCTGAGGTCCTAAGGGGTCTCAAGACCAGGACCTTCAAGAAGAAGCTGGAGGCCTGCGGCAGGGGCTGGCACGATGAACTCCAGTCTGTGCTGTGGTCCATCCGTACCACCGCTACCAAGCCAACGGGCGAGACTCCGTTCTTCCTCGTCTACGAAGCCGAAGCGGTCCTCCCTCATGAGGTCAAGCATCGCTCCGCGCGGGTCCCGGCGTTCAATGAAACGCAGCAGGACACCATGCGGGGGACGGATCTCGTACTGGGGGAGGAGCGCCGACGCGAAGCCGCATTGAGGGCGGCAAGGTACCAACAAGCTCTGCGGCGGTACCACTGCCGCAACATCCGCTCCAGGACGCTCGAGGTGGGTGACCTCGTCCTGAGGCGGGTCCTCTCCAGGGAAGGGCTGCACAAGCTTTCGCCCATGTGGGAGGGCCCGTTCAGGGTCATCCATGTATCCAGGCCGAGTGCAGCGCGCCTGGAGACGTGGGACGGGATACCCATCCAGAACGGTTGGAACATCCAGCACCTCCGGAAGTTCTATCCATGAAGAAAGGCCCAGAGCCTGAGAAGAAAGGCCCAGAGCCTGTGAAGAAGGCCCGGTGCCTGTGAAGAATTGCCACCCGTGACACTCTCACGTAATAATGAGTGGGGCTGTACACGCCCCGGAGTCTCAGGAGCGCCAGCCTCAGGCCCTGGGGCTCCCTCCCACGCCTAGTGGACAGCACTTAGCTCCGCGCTGGTGAGAAGACTTGAAGACTAGATTAGGTGCCGGACGTGGCTTTTCATTTGCTTTCCGTAGTTGGCTCGCTTTTCCTTATTCAGAGTTGCTCTTGGTGTTCGTTGCTGATTTGGTTCCCCAGCCTTTTACCGCTTCTTTCGGCTCTGGTTTGCTCATGTTCTCTCTCTCGCATACCTCGTGAGGGGGCTAGGCAGGTGCCCTTGCGAGCATTTCTCTTCTCTTTGCCTTCTCGCAAGCCACCCTCGTTCGAGCCTGGAAGCTGGCACATCTCTCCTAAATCTGTGCCCCTTGGGTACCGCGATACGAGGCGCCAAGTCAAGGCTTGGGTGGACGGCAAATCCTTTGGTGCACCCCCTAATAATTTTTTTGCAGTTTCCGAGCAACGCGGACACCACATGAGGGAAAGGGCGTCCCAAACACACCAGGTTAAGTTATCTTTGCGCAAAATAACAACACTGCATGGGAACAACTCGCACAGCGTATTAAACAAAGAACCACAGTTCGATACACACCCCTCTGGACCCATACTGGTTTTGTTTTCCGATGCAGGAAAGAAAGAAAAAGCTAATCAAAGCAGCGTTGCAGCAATCCGCGGAGGCAGGCCCTTGGCGACACCTCGAGCCTAGCCAGACCCCTCCTCGCACTTCACGGAGGCGCGACGACGAGATGACCCACTGCCTCCTTCGAAGCGGGCGCGGCGGCTGGTCGTAGCCACCGCTGCTGGAGCTGTCACCGGAGGAAGAGCCGCCATAGCTGGAAGAGACGCGGTCGCCGCCAAGGGCAGGCTCGCCCTCGTCCTCATCACGACCATCACCAAGGCCGAGCACCTCCTCACCATCGTTCGTCTCAGGGCAGCACCCGGCGCGGCGACCATCTTCCCCGAACACCCTCACATAGAGGGTCGATTCACCATCGTACCTGAAGTGGAGGGTGCACCTCCTGCCCAGGACGCGCGCGCGGGCGAACGTCTGCCAGCCACGGGCCAGGGCTATGTTGCCCACGGCGGAAGTCTCGACCGCAACCCAAGAGGCCCTACTGCAGCAGCCGCCGCCTGCACCCAGAGCCCGCCCGGACCAGAGGCCGGCAGTTCACAGGCGAAGAAGCGCGGAAGTTGAAGCCAGTTGCCGCCCGGGCTCTCCGACCAGACAATGAACTCCGGTGACACCTCAGCCGAATGGAAGCGCGGGCGGGGAGGCCGCGCCACCATCGCGCGCCTCCCCTCATCGGCTGAACCACCATGGATGGGATGATCCCCTCCACGTACCGTGGCGCACCTCGACGGTGGGCCACGGCGTGCTTGCGTGGACGGCCGCGGCCGCGCTTGGGCGCCGGGGAGCCGGGGCCCTCGCGAGGGGCCTTTCCTTTCTCGACGGCAGAGAACTTCTTTCGTGGCGCCATCGATGGCACTGCGAGCAATGGAAAGAGAAGCAAGCAAGCGAGGAAGAGATGGGCAACGGGGGCTCCGCCCCCCTCCCCATTTATAGCAAGAGAAGGCCAACCGGTGTCTCCCACGATCGCAAGTAATGATGGTTTTCCTTGCATGTCGCAGGGACTTGTCAAGTCGTGCAGTTGCTGAGGCAGCGTGGGGAAGCGGAGACGCCCACGTCCAATCAAGCGCCACGCGTCGATCGAGGCCGCAGGCTTTGGGGGCCCGCGGTGCTCCGAACTTGACCCTTGGCTTCGCCGCGAAGCCAAGCCCGAGTGCACCTTGGGCCCGGGGGCTACTGTCGGCGTTCTAGGAACGGGGGTCCCCAGACTTGCCTGCCTGCAGCCCACAGCGTGGCCAAGCAGCAGGCCGTACGACCCATCTTCGTCAACAAGGCACCCAAGACCCTCGCGAGGGTCCAAGCCTCGCGAGGCGGACGACGCAAGACCGCGTCTGGAGTGGCCTAGTCAAGCAGGCTCACGAGGAGCGGAGATATCAAGGCGAGGCAAACCTCACGAGGCTCTCGTGACGTGAGCCATGACGAACGGTACCACGCGGGTGCCAGGCGGGCGCCAGTGCGCGCAGCGTCCGTATTTCCTCTTTGGTGCTAAGGAGGCCAGCGCAGGCGAAGAGTACCGAGGCATCAGGCAAAGGTTGCCATATTGGTGCAACAAGACCAAGACCAGGAGGACGGCAAGGCGGAGGTCATCATGGAGCCCAAGGCGGCGTCACCCCAGAGCTTTTCGCAGGCGAAGACCGCTTTTGTCAGGATAGCTTGTACTAGCTGTCCCCCTTCAAATTTGCCCGCCGTTGTTGGCTCCCTTTCGGCTCGATATTTGGGAAGAGGACCAGGGCCTATATAAGTAGAGCTAGCCACCATAGTAGAGGCATCGAATCCTGAGGCCACAAGTTCATACGCACAAGAACACCTCAACCTCAGGAGGCTGTTCTTCCCTTGTACAGTTCATCATCAGCCCAAGAGGCAATCCACCACCACCACACTGGAGTAGGGTATTACACCACAACGGTGGCCCGAACCAGTATAAACCTCGTGTCTTTTTGTGTTGCAAGTTCATCAAGTTTGTCCGCAAGATCTTAGCGAGCTAGATCATAGATCGGTAGGAGGGAGAGACTTCGCGTGCACCCCAGTGTTTGAACCTTAAGGGTTTGCCGGAACCCCATATCCGACAAAACTAGCATCTGGTTCCGCTGGTTTTTGTTCGTTTTACCCCACATTTTCTTATACTAGCTATTACGTCACTGCTACGAGCCTCTGTTCATTACTTTTTTGTGTGTTCTTGATCTTCCCAAGTTGCATGACTAATTTGATGCTTCTATTAATTATGGAGCTGCCAACCCCATCAAGCAAAATATTTGTTCTTTTGGGGCTGGCACCTCGAACAAGCATAAAAATAGAGGGAAGGAGATATATTGTCGTGTACGCACACACCCTTCTTTCATTAGTTTAGATGAACCATTGATGATCAATTCGAACCAGTCCATGCGATTAAAATTAATTTTACCTAAATAGAGGGTGCAGAATAAACTACAACAAGTAGATTTGCAACCACGGGATGCTGACGATATCTTCAAAGAACATTGCAACAGCAGCGAGGCTTCACAGCAACATATGGTAAGCCGGTAAGTTTTAGTACATGTGAAATGTAATGCGTGTCTGTTGCTTTCTTGGCTTGTGCCCTCAACCTGTAATCCTACAGAATAACAAATAGTTCAGTTGTCTGCTTTGCTGTATTGCTTGATTCGAATGCTTGTTTGTTACTTGTTACGCTATACCTGAGTTGGCCAATATGTCAGCAGTGCCTGCTGTACTATCGTAAAGAAATGCATGCCTAGTTTATTTGAGTCCTTAACTTTTCCTCTGAACTTCATCACAAGACTGTCTTGGTAGTTTATATGAGGCCACACTATTAAGTGCTTTCTCAGATTATTTCAACTGCATAGATGCCTTGGCAACTTAAATATAGCGGTGGTACACTCCCTTTCAACGATGGATGTCAACTGGGTCCCGGTTAATCCCGATTAAAGTCCACTAGTGGTATGATAGTTCAAAAGAGTTTTTGTTTTTTGAGGAAAATGAACCAGGGAGCTAGCAAAAACTAACTAGATGGGACTGGCGGATGTCGTTTATTTGCCACTTACATCCCTAGTTTCATCTTACCATTTTAATTTGTTTTCGGCTGATGCTGCTTCGAACCATAGCTTGCCATGCTCGGTAATAATTTGTATGTCGTTTACCATGTAAGCTTATTGCCTGGATCATGCGATAACTATCTCTTACTTATGTCCAGCGGAAACCTTTCAGGATGCCGTTCACACTAGGACACAATGTACAACCCCAGAATCTATTTGTGGAAGCAGTGCGCCATCCATGTTACCAGATGGTAGCAGTTCAGAGGCAACACCGTCGGAGAGCAGTCTGAGCACAGATATTATAGTTCTTGAGGCTCTACTAGAGGCAGAAAGAGATGGTGTGGCTGCCATGAATGAGGTAATCTCGATCTTGAAGCTGGAAATTATGCAATTAGCTGCACGCATTATGCAAGCAACCCAAGAATTGGAGGAAGTAAGAATGTTGCATTTGAAGACTGTCAGGACCCCGATTCCAAGTCACACCGATCTAGCCTGTAACACCTCATATAACATTGCGGCCTCACGCACGGTACTCCCACGGTGTCGCCTTACCATGGCCCGGGACCGTTTGCGCCTTTTGGCTCACGTATATGATAATGTCGCTAGCATCCATATGACAGAGAACCCGGGCCGACATGGCTAGTCGTGAACCCAAAGCGGCACTAACGTATGGGGACAGGCATACATGAATCAACATCGAACGTGTCGGTCAGCAGCGTGTGAATCCGGGCTGTAGCACTGGGCTAACAGGACTCCGGGAACCCGGGCTGTAGCAGGCTAGGCAGGACTCCGGATGTCACCGCGTGACATTTCCCCGAAGGGACAGACACAGGAACGATATGACTCACATGCCGGCCAGTCAAGTGTCCAGAGCAGTAGTGCTGGGCTAGCAGGACTCCGGTGAACCGGGCTGTAGCGGACTACTATGGCTCAAGGAGGCACTAGACTACATTTCCCCATAAGAGAGGCTGCTAAAGATAAACAACTAGATTGTCGGATCCCACACATACCAAGCATTTCAAACATACACACAATATGCTCGATATGTGCAAATACAACCTGGCATCACAACAAAACTCTACAACTCAAGTACTTTATTTAAAGGGGCTCCGGAGAGCCTTACATAACTTGTTCATACAGTTAGGGGTCACATGACCCGACACTCAAGTCATACAATCATACAAGCACATGCGGAAGCAAACTGTCTGGGTACAGACACTAGAAATAAAGAAGGCTTGACGAAGCCTGTCTATCTACATAGGCCCTTCACAAGCCTAGATCACCACCTGGGTGGCGCGTCACTCGTCGTCGTCGAGTTCTACGTAGAACCCGTCAGAAGGGGCGGTGTTGTCGTCTGAAAACAGTAATTAAAGCAACATGAGTACAAAGGTACTCAGCAAGTCTTACAACAGATCCTACTATACATGCTCATTCTCAAGAAGGTAGTGGGGTTATTGCAGCAAGCCAGCTTTGACTCTTGGCTAAGCTATCCTACGATACACCACTTGTGAAATAGTTTTTCGCACACGAGTCCACTAATCACCATCTCAATACTCCACCGTGGATCCTCCCTCGTCATCCAACGAGAGGGCCATCCGCGGTACTCACACTTATCTTGAGGCTTTTAGTAGTATCCATTTACTTGTCTATGAACTGCATAAGCGACCAAGTAGTCCTTTACCGCGGACGCGGCTATTCGAATAGTTTCATACCCTGCAGGGGTGTACTTCGTCACACACGCTCTCACCACTTATCGTCGCTACACGACGTGTACTCGGCAACCTTCAAGCGGAAGCCCAACGTGGGTGTCGGCCACAGCCTACCTAAACACTCGAGTCTCTAGTCCAGGTTTATCGCCTATTCAGGTTCCATCCGCAGGGAGTCCGGCCGGGGTTTCCACTTACGGCCCCGAACGATGTGTGCAGGGTTCCCGGTCACCAAACGGGCGACTCGGTACACCGGGCCACGAGCCTACCGCATCATAGCCCACCCCTTGGTCAGCACTGTCCACGGCCTCCAGCTTACTACAAACACCAGAAACTACGTGCAACTCCTGGACAGAGGACAAGGGTGAATAAGAAGCCGAGGGGGTCCATTGGTTTCGGGCCCAATGTGTGGTAGTAGCTGAATCTTAAATCACGCATACAGATCTCAGTTCTTAGGGACGGTCTCAATGAAACAACCCACCATGTACTCCTACATGGCCTCCCATCGATACCTTTACCAAATCGTATTCAACACTTTACTCTCCTTACCGACACACACACTTTCACTCCAGTTCATCACCCTGATGAGCCAGACCTGACACAACTCTAAGCATAGCAAGCATAGCATTGTAGGAACACAACATGGCTCAATCAACTCCTACACATGCTAGTGGGTTTCATCTAGTTACTGTGGCAATGACAGGTCATGCAAAGGAAAGTGGGTTCAACTACCGCAACACACAGCAGTTTGAATAGCGTTGTCTTAATGCAGTAAACGAGAGCAGAAGCGAGAAGATGGGTTTGTATCGAAATGATCAATGGGTTGCTTGCCTGACGGAGTGGTGGTGGGATACTGCCCTTCAGTTGGATACTCGTGAATATCCTCGGAGGCAGGACCTACCACGATGAGCATACCGAAGCACAATCAACACCAAGCAAGTGCAACAATATGATGCATGCATGAGACATGACAAGATGGATGTGTTGGACTAATGCAACTAAGACCAGATGGGTTTGGACTAATTTGAATCAAAGATTCAAATTCCAAGTTCATAAATGGCCCATATTAATGCTTTATCTTGTTCTGTATAAAACAGTAGGTTAACTTGCTTAATCATGCATGAAACCAGTACAGATGGATAGAATGGATTTTTCTGATCATTTTTCATATATAAATCTTTTCATTCTGAGCTATAGATTATTTTCTATGATTTTTTGAAGTTTGTGATAATTTCTGGAATTTCCAATATAAGAATAATTCCAGTAAAAGCTTTTCTGCGTCAGCCTGACGTCAGTGTGATGTCAGCAGGTCAACGGGGTCGTCCAGGTCAATCCTGACGTGTGGGTCCTTGTGTCAGTGACACTGTTAGTTAACTAGTTAATTAGGATTAGTTTTAACTCCAACTCAGATTAGTTAGCAGGTGGGCCCCACTCGTCAGTGACCCTGGGGGGGTTAAACCGTGGTCAAACCATGTTGACTCGCCGGCGTTTAGCCGCCGGCGACGTCCAGACGCGGCGGTGGAGTGCGGGATTCCCCCTCCGGCGACCAAAAGGACGGCGGAGAGTACCTATGTGTAGCTGGGGGCGAACCGCGTCGACTGGTGGTGGTAGTGGAGCTCGGGGTCGCCGGAATCGACGCCGGCGACGAGCCGTGCGGCTGCCGGGGTACGGGCGTAGTCGGAACCGTAGCTAGAGAGCGCGGCGAGGAACGTGCGAGGGTGCTACGGGTTCCTGGCGTTGCGGTGAGGCTAATGGCTACGGTGGTGTGGCCGCTGGATGGCCGGAGCCTCGTCGGCGACGAGCTCGTGCGGCAGCGCGTTCGGGTGAACTTCGTGCGGTGGCTGCAGAGCTCGAGAGAGAGAGAGGAGAGGATGGAAAGGTGGCCATGCTCACGGCGGTTGCGATGGAGCAGACGGCGAGGTCGGAGACGAGCTGTAGCAGTGGCGACGGCGGAGGGGATCTCCGACGGTGAGCGGCGAAGGCGAGGTCGGTGACGGAGCTTCGGGGCAAACGAGCGCTCGGGGCTCGGCTTGCTCGAAGGAGTGGGCGACGGCGGTGCTGTAGGACACGTTAGTACAGCGCGAGGTCGACGGTGGGCGCGGCTACTCCGGTGAGGTGGCTGCGGCGGCGTCGGCCATGGTGGGGAGAAGGCGAGGGAGAGGCGATGGGGGAGGATGGCAATGTCCAGGGGCTCGGGGCGCGTCGAGAGAGGGCAGCCAGCTCATCCGCGGCGAGGGCGGCAAGCTGCTGGCGCCGTGGCGAGCTCACGCTCGCCGGCGTCACCTCTCTGCCTGCTCTGGCGAGAGCAGGCAGCTGACTGGCGCGGGCCAGCACAGTGCTGGGCCGCCAGGTGGGCTGCCAGGTAAGTTTTCTGCCTTCTGTTCTTTTCTCTTTTTTATTTATTTCTGTACTGTGTTTTGAAATAGTAAAAATACTATTTCATTTGGAAAAATCCTGGAAATATTCTGAGGCACCTTTGAGATTATTCCCAACAGCCTAAAAATACCTTCAAGATTATTTGGGCATTTGAAAATATTTATAGCAGTTAAAATGCCCAAATGCAAATACTTATGGTTTGTGCAAAAATCCAAGATGGCCTCCAAAAATATGAAACCATTTTTGGCAGAGGTTTTAACCAAGACCAAAGGTGGTGAACATTTATGGAGGGCATTTCAGGTTCATTGGAAAAATTTTAGTAAACCCTAGTTGTTCCAGGGGGGGTGCTGGGGGTTTCTGGCATCCCCATTTCAGGTTTCTGTGAAATGTAGACATGATGCAACACTCTAATGCATGAACTAACTAGGATGTGACAACTCACCCCCACTCAAAAGAATCTCGTCCCGAGATTTAGGATCCGTTGGGAAGAAGGTGGGGTACTCAAGTCGAAGACGATCCTCCCTTTCCCAAGTAGCTTCTTCCTCGGAATGGTGTGACCATTGAACTTTGAGAAACTTGATGTTTCGGCGTCGAGTGGTACGCTCGGCTTGATCAAGGATTCGAACGGGATACTCCCGATATGTGAGATTATCTTGGAGATCAAGCGTTTCGTGGTCCACTCCACGGATAGGATCCGAGAAGCAACGCCTGAGTTGGGAAACGTGGAAGACGTCATGAACCTTGGAAAGATGCGGAGGTAGTTCCAATTGGTAGGCAACTTCTCCTCACTTGGCAAGAATGCGAAAGGGTCCAATGTAGCGAGGAGCCAATTTGCCTTTGATACCGAATCGATGGGTTCCCTTTAAAGGAGTCACCCGAAGGTAAGCCTTCTCATCAACCTCAAAAGTCATAGCCTTATGTTTGCGATCATAATGGCTCTTTTGGCGAGATTGGGCTGCTTTCAATTTCTCACGAATAATGCGAACCTGCTCTTCTGCTTCCTGAATCATATCCGGGCCAAAGAGTTGTCTTTCCCCGGTCTCTGACCAGTTAAGAGGCGTTCGACATTTTCGTCCATAGAGAACCTCGAAAGGGGCTTTGCCCAAACTAGCTTGGTAACTATTGTTATAAGCGAACTCGGCGAATGGAAGGCATTTCTCCCAATCCATGCCGAAGGAGATGACAGAAGCTCGGAGCATATCCTCCAGAATTTGATTAACTCGCTCTACCTGACCACTTGATTGAGGGTGAAAGGCGGTGCTAAAAGAGAGACGAGTTCCCATAGCATTTTGGAAACTTTCCCAAAATCGAGAGGTGAAGAGACTTCCACGGTCTGAGTTAATTTCCAATGGAACACCATGCAGAGACACTATTCGGGAGATGTACAAGTCTGCTAGCTGGCTAGCGGTTATACTCTCACGAACAGGTAGGAAGTGGGCTACTTTGGAAAGACGATCGACAACAACGAAGATAGCATTGTTTCCCCTCTTGGTCCTGGGGAACCCAGTAATGAAATCCACACCGATTTTATCCCATTTCCATTCAGGAATAGCTAGAGGCTGAAGGGTGCCAGCAGGTCGCTGATGCTCTGCTTTAACACGTCGGCAGACGTCGCAATTAGCAATGTATTGAGCAATTTCTCTCTTCATCCTAGTCCCTGTCGCGAGGCGTCGCAATAGATAACAAAGTCCTTAGAAAAATCTGGTGGTACGAGTACGGGAGCAGATGTCAGGCGTCTTTTCAGTTCCTGAAAGCTGAACTCGCACTGTGGGGTCCACTCGAACCTTTTATCTTTCTTGAGGAGTTCGGTTAGAGGTTTAGCAACCTTGGAGAAATTTTCGACGAAGCGGCGGCAGTAGCTCGCTAAGCCAAGGAAACTCCGGACTTGCTTAACCGTTTCAGGGGGAGTCCAGTCAAGGATGGCTTGAACTCGTTCGGGATTGACAGCAATACCCTTACCAGAGATCACGTGGCCTAGATAGGTCACTTCTGGCAACCAGAATTCACACTTGGAGAATTTGGCATAAAGGCGATGCTCTCGAAGTTTCGTTAGCACTAGCCTTAGATGCTCGGCATGTTCTGCCTCGTTCTTGGAGTAGATGAGTATATCATCGAGGTATACTACGACGAATTTATCCAAATACTCCATGAAGATTGAGTTCATTAACCGAGAGAAGGTGGCTGGAGCATTGGTTAACCCGAAGGACATGACTGTATACTCGTATTGGCCATAACGAGTAACAAAGGCCGTTTTAGGAATGTCCCCGTTCTTGATTTTGATTTGATGGTAGCCCAACCTCAAATCCATTTTAGAAAAGACTGAGGATCCAGCGAGCTGATCATACAGGTCGTTGATCCTGGGAAGCGGATACTTGTTCTTGATTGTGACTAGGTTGACGGGTCGGTAATCTACAACCATCCGATCCGTACCATCCTTCTTCTTGACGAAGAGGACGGGGCAAGCCCACGGAGAAGAACTAGGACGGATGAAACCCTTTTTCAAGGACTCATCGAGTTGTTTCTTAAGCTCGGCTAGCTCTAGGGGTGCCATCTTATAGGGTCTTCTAGAGATTGGGACGGTTCCTGGAACAAGGTCTATCACAAACTCAACATCCCTGTCAGGTGGAATACCTGGCAGTTCTTCAGGGAAGACATCCGGAAAGTCACGGACTACCGGCACATCTTCGAGGTCTGGGAGAGGGTTGGCATTTAGTGAGTAGAGCTGACGCTTAGACACTCGGGTCAAAACATTGACTGTCTTGCCCGACGGATGGGTGAGTTGAACAGTTCTAGTAGAACAATCAATCTTAGCATAATGAGCTGACATCCAGTCCATACCCAAGATGATGTTTATGTCCGAGGACTTGAGAGCTATTAGTGATGCAAGGAAGACCAGTCTGTCAACAAGAATTTCATTTCCATGGCTTATCTTAGAGGTTTGCCATCTAGAACCAGGAGTTTGAATTTCCATGGAAGTAGGCATGTCACTAAATGTGGTGTTGTGTAATCGAGCATAGCTCTCAGAGATAAATGAATGAGATGCTCCAGTATCGAAAAGAACAGTTGCCGGATGGCAATTAACAAGGAGCGTACCAAGGACGACGTTGGGATCCTCATGAGTTTCTTCAGCTGAAACATAGTTGACATGGCCACGTGCAGTGGTGGCTGGCTTGGCGTAGTAAGTCTTTCCTGCTGGCTTACCACGGCCAACGGACTGTCCAGGTTGATTGAGGTTGTTTCGGGGGCACTCGCGCTAAATAGTGACCCGTTTCTCCACACTTGAAGCATGTCACAATATTGGGGCGTGGAGCAGCATTAGCAGCGGGGCCACCATAAACCTTGGGCGGTGCATGCTGCTGGTTGGGGCGAGGCGCCTCGAAGGATGGCCTCGGAGTGAACCTGGGTGGCAGAGCAGTATTTGGAATCCAGACCCGGCGCTTCTGGGATCCGGAGCCAGATGAGGAACCAAAGTCACGAGAGTGCTTGCGTGCAGCGTCATAGTCAGTTTGTCCTGTCTCGGCACTGATGGCCTTATTGACCAACTTCTGGAAAGAGGTGCACTCATGCAGACGGAGATCACGGCGAAGCTCGGGGCTAAGTCCCTTGCGGAACCTTGCCTGCTTCTTGGCGTCGGTGGATACCTCTTCAGGAGCATAGCGTGCTAGATTTCCAAACTCACGGCTGTAAGCATCCACGGTCAGTCTGCCTTGGGTGAAGTTGCAGAATTCTTCCCGCTTACGATCTATGAGACCCTCCGGAATGTGATGCTCACGGAAAGCCTCACTGAATTCAGCCCAAGTAGTGATTTGGCCAGCTGGGCGCATAGCCTCAAAGTTCTCCCACCAAAGGCTAGCAGGGCCTTCGAGGTGATAGGCAGCGTAGGTAACCTTATCAGCTTCGGCTACGTTGGCAGAACGTAGCTTATGGGTGATGCTGCGAAGCCAATCATCCGCATCAAGGGGCTCGACGGAGTGGTTGAACTTCGGTGGGTACAGCTTGATAAAGTCATTGATGGACACCAGGTCGTTCCTCTGGTGACGTGCAGTATTCTGCTCAATTCGCTCTAGCAAGCGGTTAGTCTCACGCTTGTTTCTTTCTGCCTCCAGCATAACTTCGGCCAGTGAAGGCGGTTGGGGCAGATCCTCCGCCCTGGCTGCATTGGCTTCATCCTGCGCCTGGACAGCAGGGTTGTTGCGGGTGTTAACCATCCTAGGAGAAACAAAGCAATGGTTTAGACGAGGATGGCTAAATCTTGATAGGGAAATGCGGAATGTAATGGGTAACACGGAATGCAGAGATGACCATCAGTATGACATGGTAACATGGCAACATACATATACCAACGGTCATACACGCCATACATAGTTTAGTACAAGCCCAGGCCAAGGTACAACTACGATGAAGGACGATACATCTCATCAGAGGCATTCCAAGCTCCTATACATTATTTTTCTACACCTCCGGAACGTGATACACACCAAGTCGTATCCCACAAGACACGCAGGACTGTGGGGATTACAACTGTTACAATACTAGTAGAGCTACTACCAACTTAGACGTCTCCGTAGTAGTCCTCATAGAAGTCACCACCATGTCCTGGAAGCTGAACATGATCATCTGGAAACAGTCGGTCCTGTGGAGCTTGCGGTCCATAGGGACTCGGGTGTGGCCTTGGTCCAACAAACGGTGGCAGACGAGGTCCAGGAGGAGGGGTGATGCCTCCTACATCACGCCATTCCATACATTCCGGCAGACCAGATCGCACGGGGTATATGTCCCTCATGTCCATGAACCCAGCTTGCACGGCAGGTGCAAACCGTGTCAGTGTGGCCCAGTGATCAGCACGAGCATTAAAGAGCTCCATTCGCAAGGCACGATTCTCACGGTCCTTGTCCTCAAGCATCTCGGTGGTGGTACGGAGTAGTGAGCCCTCATGGGTAGAATCACAGTAAGTGGCCTGATAGTACCCCTGTGCCCCAGGGAGTGCTGCTGGCATATAGCAGAAGTCGGTGTTCTGAAGCAAGGCAGTTCTGGCTCGCATGATAGTCATCATTGAGTAAGCTGCGTCCTGCACAGACATCTCGATAGTAACCCCAAGTCCATAAGAGCAATGGAGGGGTTCAGTGGCTCCAGGATAGGATGGGATAGATCCTGACTGTGCAAAGATACTGACTTTGATTAAAGTCTCGGAACTGCTCCTCGACGGTATACTCGGGATACCAACGATAGCCTGTCTCAACCATCACTCGGACCAACATGGCCGTGTGACCAGGTACGCCGATGCACCGGGTCAGACGAACCACTTGGTTCTGGGAACGGGTGGCCATCTGAAAGCACGAAATAATGCAAGGCATTAGTATTTCTAGGAGAATTTGGACAGCATAACGGCTGTAAATGCTCGAAAAAGGATTTGAGACATTCGCAACAGTTTGCAATACCACTCAACAACATCATGTCAAGGTTCTGGTTCAACCGACAACATACTAGGGTAGTAGAAACTGAACCGAAGCATGGAACCAACAATCCTATAAGTTACTACGGATTAGTAACACGTGAACCTGATAGAGAGGAGAGAGCCTAGTCCTTAACCCGCGTAGAATGAGAAGAGTATGACTCAGATCAGAGGGCATGAGGTAAAGGAGTAAAAGCACCTTACGTTCCCTCCCACAATCAATTCCCCTACATATAACTAAAGCATTTCTAGACTCGACATCGACCAGTTTGGCTTATCGCACCTACAGGCAGTCCGGCTCTGATGCCAACGCTGTCAGGACCCCGATTCCAAGTCACACCGATCTAGCCTGTAACACCTCATATAACATTGCGGCCTCACGCACGGTACTCCCACGGGTGTCGCCTTACCATGGCCCGGGACCGTTTGCGCCTTTTGGCTCACGTATATGATAATGTCGCTAGCATCCATATGACAGAGAACCCGGGCCGACATGGCTAGTCGTGAACCCAAAGCGGCACTAACGTATGGGGACAGGCATACATGAATCAACATCGAACGTGTCGGTCAGCAGCGTGTGAATCCGGGCTGTAGCACTGGGCTAACAGGACTCCGGGAACCCGGGCTGTAGCAGGCTAGGCAGGACTCCGGATGTCACCGCGTGACATTTCCCCGAAGGGACAGACACAGGAACGATATGAATCACATGCCGGCCAGTCAGGTGTCCAGAGCAGTAGTGCTGGGCTAGCAGGACTCCGGTGAACCGGGCTGTAGCGGACTACTATGGCTCAAGGAGGCACTAGACTACATTTCCCCATAAGAGAGGCTGCTAAAGATAAACAACTAGATTGTCGGATCCCACACATACCAAGCATTTCAAACATACACACAATATGCTCGATATGTGCAAATACAACATGGCATCACAACAAAACTCTACAACTCAAGTACTTTATTTAAAGGGGCTCCGGAGAGCCTTACATAACTTGTTCATACAGATAGGGGTCACATGACCCGACACTCAAGTCATACAATCATACAAGCACATGCGGAAGCAAACTGTCTGGGTACAGACACTAGAAAGAAAGAAGGCTTGACGAAGCCTGTCTATCTACATAGGCCCTTCACAAGCCTAGATCACCACCTGGGTGGCGCGTCACTCGTCGTCGTCGAGTTCTACGTAGAACCCGTCAGAAGGGGCGGTGTTGTCGTCTGAAAACAGTAATTAAAGCAACATGAGTACAAAGGTACTCAGCAAGTCTTACAACAGATCCTACTATACATGCTCATTCTCAAGAAGGTAGTGGGGTTATTGCAGCAAGCCAGCTTTGACTCTTGGCTAAGCTATCCTACGATACACCACTTGTGAAATAGTTTTCGCACACGAGTCCACTAATCACCATCTCAATACTCCACCGTGGATCCTCCCTCGTCATCCAACGAGAGGGCCATCCGCGGTACTCACACTTATCTTGAGGCTTTTAGTAGTATCCATTTACTTGTCTATGAACTGCATAAGCGACCAAGTAGTCCTTTACCGCGGACGCGGCTATTCGAATAGTTTCATACCCTGCAGGGGTGTACTTCGTCACACACGCTCTCACCACTTATCGTCGCTACACGACGTGTACTCGGCAACCTTCAAGCGGAAGCCCAACGTGGGTGTCGGCCACAGCCTACCTAAACACTCGAGTCTCTAGTCCAGGTTTATCGCCTATTCAGGTTCCATCCGCAGGGAGTCCGGCCGAGGTTTCCACATACGGCCCCGAACGATGTGTGCAGGGTTCCCGGTCACCAAACGGGCGACTCGGTACACCGGGCCACGAGCCTACCGCATCACAGCCCACCCCTTGGTCAGCGCTGTCCACGGCCTCCAGCTTACTACAAACACCAGAAACTACGTGCAACTCCTGGACAGAGGACAAGGGTGAATAAGAAGCCGAGGGGGTCCATTGGTTTCGGGCCCAATGTGTGGTAGTAGCTGAATCTTAAATCACGCATACAGATCTCAGTTCTTAGGGACGGTCTCAATGAAACAACCCACCATGTACTCCTACATGGCCTCCCATCGATACCTTTACCAAATCGTATTCAACACTTTACTCTCTTACCGACACACACACTTTCACTCTAGTTCATCACCCTGATGAGCCAGACCTGACACAACTCTAAGCATAGCAAGCATAGCATTGTAGGAACACAACATGGCTCAATCAACTCCTACACATGCTAGTGGGTTTCATCTAGTTACTGTGGCAATGACAGGTCATGCAAAGGAAAGTGGGTTCAACTACCGCAACACACAGCAGTTTGAATCGCGTTGTCTTAATGCAGTAAACGAGAGCAGAAGCGAGAAGATGGGTTTGTATCGAAATGATCAATGGGTTGCTTGCCTGACAGAGTGGTGGTGGGATACTGCCCTTCAGTTGGATACTCGTGAATATCCTCGGAGGCAGGACCTACCACAATGAACACATCGAAGCACAATCAACACCAAGCAAGTGCAACAATATGATGCATGCATGGGACATGGCAAAATGGATGTATTGGGCTAATGCAACTAAGACCAGATGGGTTTGGACTAATTTGAATCAAAGATTCAAATTCCAAGTTCATAAATGGCCCATATTAGTGCTTTATCTTGTTCTGTATAAAACAGTAGGTTAACTTGCTTAATCATGCATGAAACCAGTACAGATGGATAGAATGGATTTTTCTGATCATTTTTCATATATAAATCTTTTCATTCTGAGCTATAGATTATTTTCTATGATTTTTTGAAGTTTGTGATAATTTCTGGAATTTCCAATATAAGAATAATTCCAGTAAAAGCTTTACTGCGTCAGCCTGACGTCAGTGTGACGTCAGCAGGTCAACGGGGTCGTCCAGGTCAAACCTGACGTGTGGGTCCCCTGTGTCAGTGACACTGTTAGGTAATTAGTTAATTAGGATTAGTTTTAACTCTAACTCAGATTAGTTAGCAGGCGGGCCCCACTCGTCAGTGACCCTGGGGGGGTTAAACCGTGGTCAAACCACGTTGACTCGCCGGCGTTTAGCCGCCGGCGACGTCCAGACGCGGCGGTGGAGTGCGGGATCCCCCTCCGGCGACCAAAAGGACGGCGGAGAGTACCTATGTGTAGCTGGGGGCGAACCGCGTCGACTGGTGGTGGTAGTGGAGCTCGGGGTCGCCGGAATCGACGCCGGCGACGAGCCGTGCGGCTGCCGGGGTACGGGCGTAGTCGAAACCGTAGCTAGAGAGCACGGCGAGGAACGTGCGAGGGTGCTACGGGTTCCTGGCGTTGCGGTGAAGCTAATGGCTACGGTGGTGTGGCCGTTGGATGGCCGGAGCCTCGTCGGCGACGAGCTCGTGCGGCGGCGCGTTCGGGTGAACTTCGTGCGGTGGCTGCAGAGCTCGAGAGAGAGAGGAGAGGATGGAAAGGTGGCCATGCTCACGGCGGTTGCGACGGAGCAGACGGCGAGGTCGGAGACGAGCTGTAGCAGTGGCGACGGCGGAGGGGATCTCCGACGGTGAGCGGCGAAGGCGAGGTCGGTGACGGAGCTTCGGGGCAAACGAGCGCTCGGGGCTCGGCTTGCTCGAAGGAGTGGGCGACGGCGGTGCTGTAGGACACGTTAGTACGGCGCGAGGTCGACGGTGGCCGCGGTTACTCCGGTGAGGTGGCTGCGGCGGCGTCGGCCATGGTGGGGAGAAGGCGAGGGAGAGGCGATGGGGGAGAATGGCAATGTCCAGGGGCTCGGGGCGCGTCGAGGGAGGTCGGCCAGCTCATCCGCGGCGAGGGCGGCAAGCTGCTGGCGCCGTGGCGAGCTCACGCTCGCCGGCGTCACCTCTCTGCCTGCTCTGGCGAGAGCAGGCAGCTGACTGGCGCGGGCCAGCACAGTGCTGGGCCGCCAGGTGGGCTGCCAGGTAAGTTTTCTGCCTTCTGTTCTTTTCTCTTTTTTATTTATTTCTGTACTGTGTTTTGAAATAGTAAAAATACTATTTCATTTGGAAAAATCCTGAAAATATTCTGAGGCACCTTTGAGATTATTCCCAACAGCCTAAAAATACCTTCAAGATTATTTGGGCATTTGAAAATATTTATAGCAGTTAAAATGCCCAAATGCAAATACTTATGGCTTGTGCAAAAATCCAAGATGGCCTCCAAAAATATGAAACCATTTTTGGCAGAGGTTTTAACCAAGACCAAAGGTGGTGAACATTTATGGAGGGCATTTCAGGTTCATTGGAATTTTTTTAGTAAACCCTAGTTGTTCCAGGGGGGGTGCTGGGGGTTTCTGGCATCCCCATTTCAGGTTTCTGTGAAATGTAGACATGATGCAACACTCTAATGCATGAACTAACTAGGATGTGACAAAGACGGAGGAGGTCCTGCTGCTTCTGCTATCTGAAGCCAAGGGTAATCCCAGTTCTTCTTTAGATAGTAGTTGAAATTGTCATTAGATTATTGTACTTGCATGTTGTGTCATGTCTATGAATGGATTATGTTGTAAGACCCCCTATGTTGTCCATGTGTTGTAATGATCCGAATTTTTTAGGCGAGGTAATCCTCAGTACTTGTATGATTGACATAAGGTGAACTGTTTTTCATGTGAGCATATTGTATTGGATAAAATAACTGTTTCACTCAAAGTGTATCCAACCTACTGAATTCGAAGATCACGGCATTTCTAAATCATAATCATATATAAAGGTGGAATAAATCTTTGTTGTGGTTTTGAAGAAATAAATAACAAAACGTAGAATTATCTGTGGATATTCGTAATTGAATAAAAATTGGATTTGGATTTAGTTGCCAGGGCCCAGGGCAAACGTGAATGCTAATTCTCCCAAGTTTTGAACGAAGCGGCTAAACACCCACTATCATTTGTGGGCTGCCCGAAGCAAGTGTTTGCAAGATGGAAATTACTGTCTACCCCTCACACTTGACATCCTTATCGACCGAATTTACACTGCTGTCGATAGGGGTAGACTAGTAACTTCAATCAGACGTGACATGACGGCCTCTGAGCCCATTCAGACACAGTGGGCGCCAAACGTGGGCGGCAAAACACATTTGATTCAAGCTCGTCCGAAAGACATGTGTCTCTCCCTCCATTTCCCCATTCATCCACGGTGGGCGGCAAAACAAACTCTCCTCGTCTGAAATTGATGTAGGCTAATATTTTAAATAGGGGCAGATGTGTAACTTCCCTCAGACGTGACACAACCGCCCTACCTGTCAGCCCCGTTCATACACCGTGGGCGCCAACCGTGGGCGGCAAAACACCCTCTCCTTCCCCGAAATCGTTACCGGCAAATTTTGGGAGATGCAAGATTACCGTCCTATCCCCAACCGATGTGATGTCCAAAATTTTAAACGGGGGATGAGTTCGTAACTTTCCCACATTTCAGACAAGCACGTCCCAAAGTTTGAGATCCCCCCTCCCCCTCCATTTCCCCATTCATACACCGTCGGGGCCACGACAACCTCCCCACTGCGGCCAGCCTCCTCCGTCCGCCACCCCATCCTCCACCTTGCCGGAGCCGCTAACCCTACCCCGTCGTCCACTGCAAGAGATGGACGTCTCTCATCCACGGCGCCAGACCAGGATCCTTTCATCGCGTCGTCTCGCTTCATCGGCGCCGTCGTCCACTTTGCCATTGCCGCTCCTACGACCGCCTCGTCCACGGCAACTGGATTTATCCCCCAACCCGGCCGTCTGCCATCTAAAGTCTTCTTCCCCGCCGCCGACAGCCATCGCACCCGCAGCACCCTCAACGTATCAGCAGGGGCCTACACGGCGTCGCAAGAGAGGTGGTACTCTTCCATATGTGCTTAAGTTATTAATCTCACCCGGAAAATAGATCTTAAATTGTTTACTGTACTTTTCTTGTCCGTACCAAATCGTAGTGGCTAGTTGAACGCAAACATTGGTTGCGAAGTAGCTTTGTCCAGTTTGCACCTTCAGATCCGCCATGTCACGGTCACTATACTCGTAAAGCTTATGGTTTCCCCCCTTTATATTCACTACCATCATCGTAGGTGCTTCACTGCTTCGTGTCGTGCTAGCACTGCTCCTCAAGACCTCAACCCATCAAGCGAAACAACATGCCACTCATAATTCCAAAGCTTACGTGTTGAAATACGAATCTGATATGATGCTCATATTACTAAAACAGAGAACGTTTAATTGGTCACCTAATGTTCCTATATTCGTTTTGAAAAGCATGTGCGCCACCCACTGGTCCAGCTAGTTCCACTTTCCTGATTTTACTCTTGATGCTTAGGGTTTTCCCCTTTTATCTACTCTACTATGATCTGCGTAGGTGCTTTCTGTCATACTAGCATTATTCCACCCTTCAAGCTAAACAACACAACACTCAAAATTCCAAAGCTTAGTTGTTCAAATATGATTGTGATATGATACTGATATTAGTTAACAGACACATTTAATTGGTTAGCTAAAGGTCCCACTTGAGTTTCCAAATGCATGTCGCGACATATAGAGAGACAGCAAAATTGCATTTCTTTGTCACTTGTTGACTGTACTTTCTTGTCCATACCAAATCTTAGTTGTTATTGCAAAGCAAATATCGGTTGCTAACTACCCTTTGCACGGTTTGCAGCTTCAGATCTGCCATCCCACTGCCACGGTCAACACTATACTCGTCATGCTTACGGTTTCCCCATTTTATGATGACCACGATCAGCCTACGTGGTTCGTGTCGTAATAGCACTGCTCAACCCATCGAGCTAAACAAGCTTAGTTGTACAAATTCAAATCTGATATTATGCTGATATTAGTAAAACTGAGAGATGTTTAATTGGTCAGCTAAATATTCCTACTTTAGTTTTGAAATGCATGTGAGCCACATATGGAGAGACCGGAAGGAATAGTATTTCTCTGTGCGCTCTGGTTCATCATGGGTGGCCAACCGACATTGTATAGAAAGACTTGTAATATCTTCAATCTGCTTGCTCTTCTGCTCTTCTTTAAGATGATCCTCTTCTCTTGCGGTCGACTGGTTAGGTCGAGTTATTCTCCCTTAGTATATTTTGAATCTATTAGGTCAGGTCGACTTGTTCTTCTTTACTATATGTTGAAGCTGTCATCTGCGAAGTATCATCACTTCTGGAGCTCTCATATTTTGAGTAGTAGGCCACATTATATTAATGCACACACCAAATTACAGCATGCATGGCACCTCTTAGAAGAATTGCAGAGATAGCACAAAGGGGCTTACCGGGAGGAAGTATTGGATTAGAATCACTTCTGCATTACAAAGATAATCTCACTTGTTTTTACGTTTTCATGAATGTCAGGTATTGAACATTATCAAAATGAATATGAGAATGGGCGCACAAGAGGAATATTGCGAAACAATCCACTGGCTAACAAACTTGGCATGGTGGAGGATGGTATATCTTATTCACCCATCAAGGTGCATGCTCTAACTTGGCAAGGTTGTATTGGTCGCACATATTTTGCATCTGACCTCTTGCATTACTTCTACTTTGTTACACCATCTGCTTAGTTTAAGCATCATATATGAGTATATGCCATACCTATCCATTTTCTGTACCTATTCCATGTGTCGTCATACTATGTTTTTCCAGTCAAATGTTGTTCTTTCGTAATAGATGTCCAAAAGGAAGAGGGTGATTGCAGATCCTCAAGGAGTGCAAACTAGGTATTTGGAGAAGGTAGTGATGCATGTTAAACCAGATAGATTAGCAGCCACAGAAAACACATGTCCAACTGTAACAGACTTTACCCCTACTCCAGTGGCCAAACCCCTATTAGAACTGCTGACAGCCCAGCGTCAGGTACTGTCTATGATATCAATTTAAAATTTGAACTCCTAAATTTCTGCATGTGCCTTACCTTCTCTCTTGTATGAAAACTAATTTCAGATGAATCTCCTTGCTCAAAGGATCATAGGATCTCACGACAATACTGGGCTCTGCATTGCTCTTGTCAGTACCTCTTGCCCTTTGTCAGCATACTTACACTCATTGCTGTTTGATTATGTAGCATCACTATAAATGTTTGCTTCTTTATCCTCCCTTTGCTTGAAATTATAAGATCTATATTTACTCTTAGATAAATGTAGAATTAACACAATGGTTATGAAGTTTTGGATTGCTCATGTAAGTACCTGTTGTCATGTACTCCCTCTGTATCGAATTAATTGTTGATCAATTGGATGTATTTAGAACTTAATAGTGCTAGATACATCCATTTGAGCGACAACTAATAACGGACGGTGGTGGTATTACTATACATGCATCGTGAGATAGTTGATTGTCTAGCATTACTCTGCATCTTATCTGCCCTGCCCTCCACTTTCTCCAAATTATCATATCTACATTTACTCTTACCAAAATGTTGAATAAAGCCAATGCCACTGCACACGTTGATGTCTGCATTCCTCTTGTCAGTACCTTTTGCCTTGTAACGTTGTACTTAATTAATTGCTACTTGATTATGTATCATCAGTCTGCACCTGAGCTTCGTTATCCTCTATTTCTTCCAATATTATTTTATCTATATTTACTCTTTGCGAAATGTAGAATAATGGCAACGCTTATAAAGAATTTTCTTTGGGGAATTTATTGAATTATCTTTCCATCAACATGGAGAAGGGCTTTGTCCAGCCCGTGTTAACATGTAATGTAAGTTCATCCTTCTCAAGCCTTCGAACTTGTTTCTAGTATAGATTTGGATAGGCATCATTTCCTCCACTGCTGTTTACATCTGATTGGATGTTTGCAACAACTACCAGTTTTAAATTGTAGTTGTAAAAACATGTTCCTTATGCAAAACAGATCCATTTATTTGCTTATATAATTGTGAAACCTGTTACGTGTCTCCTTGTTTCTCTTTCAGAGTCATATCTCTTATGCCAGGCAGAACTTTAGGAAAGATAGTGAGCCAAACCATCTTGAGGAAAGCTAGATGACCCCAAGGTCCTGTCTTGATGAAGACAGTCAGTTGAAGCTACTCACCAGCAGGTGTGAGACAACCTCTGTGCAGTCGATGCCTCAATCAGTTCGACTTCTTCAGTCTCAACTTAAAGCGGAAAGGCTTGCTTCAGCTCAGCTCCGACTTGAAGTCAAAGATGTAATGAAGATGTCAGGGGACTGCCTTGCGCACTATGGTGCCATACAGCTAGGGTTGAAGCATCCATCGTTGACACAACTGAGGTCTCATCAGCTTGTTCGGCTGCTTGCGGAGCCCGAGCTTGCCAGGTCTAGTGCCTTCTGAAGTGCTCTCAGTTTTGTATATTCTTTTGTCGGCACATTTATATGCACTGGTGGCGACCTTTGATGCCCAGTATATGTAATCTGCGGTCATGTTGCGCTTTATTATCACCGGTAGCGAGCTTTGATTCCCAGTGGTTGTAATATGCCGTAATTTATTTGTTGTATAGTCTAGGTTTATTCTTTGGTCGGTATGCTGTAATTTAGGCCGGAAGGTTCAGTGGATCTCGGTGTTGTCGGTCTTCAGGCCGGCCCGTTACTCATATGAGCCAAAACGTGGGCCTATAATCATCTTGGGCCATTAGCAGGTCTAAACCTATAGTAGTTTCCCGCCTTTCATAGGCCATGGGCTACATATTTACTGTAGTGACACTGGGCTTCCTACGGGCCGTAGAAACAATGGGCCTTCTACGGTCCGTAGAAACAATGGGCCTTCTACGGGCCGTATCATCAATGGGCCTTAGATGGGCCGTATGATCGATTGGCCAAACATGGGCCAAAAACAGACCACATTATGGCCGTAAACGGGCTAGAGTTGGAGTCGTCCATTCATGGGCCGACCATAACGGGCCGTCGTTAATAGGCTGTATTTGATGACGCTGTGAAAACTGCCCAACGTATTAACGGGCCACAAATGGGCCGACTCTAACCATGGGCTGAATTTGGCCCACAAGTAGAAAATGGCAGTAACGGGCCGTAAGTAACCAAATGCTGGAAATGAGCCCAAGAATAAATGGGCCCTGAGAAGGCCGAAAGATAACATGGGCTGGAAACGGCCCAAAGGAATAATGGGCCGTTAATGGGTATAAGGTGATACACTGTTCATTACGGGCCAGTTTCACCACGGGCCGTTAATGGGCCAAGAGTTACAAAGGGCCTCATATGGGCCGAAAGACGTCATGGGCCATACATGGGCCGGAACTTAAAATGGGTTGGAATTATATTGGACGGCCCAGATGACGCTACTGGGCCTAATTCGGATAGGTCGTAAACGGGCCCTGGGTTAGTGGGCTGTAAATGGGCTATATGCGAACAGACCGTTAATAGGCTTTCCGTGGGCCGGCCCGCCACCTTTTGACCAAGTCAAACGGGCCGGCCTTTTCACAGGAATGGGCCTCTGTTGGGCCGTGCCACGTGTCGACGTATCATAGGCGCTTTTGGTCCAATCTGTCCCAACGGTGAGCCGACACGTGTTTCCTCCAGCCAATGATGATTTTACACGTGGAAAATCCCCATTGGTCGGGGCTGTTAACGGGTTATCGGATCCAAAACCGGACCCGATAGCTTAACGGCGTTCCGTTTTGGTGGATGCCATGTGTCGGTCACCCTTGACGAAAGCACTTCTGTGACACGCGATTTATCGTCATGGAAGTGGACACTTCTGTGATGATAATTTTGGTAACGTCATGGAACACTTCTACGATAGCACAGGTATGACTATCTTGATTCTGTCATAAATTTGTCATGGATGTACATGCATGACAGAAAACGTGACCTACTGTGACAAACACGTATCATCACGAAAGTGTTTTTTTTTTGTAGTGCATACCGATGACAAAGGGAACAACGTATGTAGTTATGCGGTTTGACCGATAAAGATCTTTGTAGAATATGTGGGAACCAATATGAGCATCCAGGTTCCACTATTGGTTATTGACCGGAGACGTGTCTCGGTCATGTCTACATAGTTCTCGAACCCGTAGGGTCCGCACGCTTAACGTTCGGTGACGATCGGTATTATGAGTTTATGTGTTTTGATGTACCGAAGGTTGTTCGGAGTCCCGGATGAGATCAGGGACATGACGAGGAGTCTCGAAATGTTCGAGACGTAAAGATCGATATATTGGAAGGCTATATTCGGACATCGGAAAGGTTCTGAGTGGTTCGGGTATTTATCGGAGTACCGGAGAGTTATGGGAATTCGCCGGGGAGTATATGGGCCTTATTGGGCTTTAGGGGAGAGAGAGAGGGGCTGCCTAGGGCAGGCCACGCGCCCCCCAAGGCCTAGTCCGAATTTGACTAGGGGGAGGGGCGGCGCCCCCTCCTTCCTTCTCTTCTGTCTTCCCCTTCCTTCTCTTTCCTACTCCTACTACTTGGAAAGGGGGGAATCCTACTCCCGATGGGAGTAGGACTCCCCAGGGCGCGCCATAGTAGAGGGCCAGCCCTCCCCCTCCTCCACTCCTTCATATACGGGGGAGGGGGCACCCCATAGACACACAAGTTGATCATTGATCTCTTAGCTGTGTGCGGTGGCCCCCTCCACCATAATCCACCTCCGTCATATCGTCGTAGTGCTTAGGCAAAGCCCTGCGCCGGTAGCTTCATCATCACCGTCATCACATCGTCGTGCTGACGAAGCTCTCCCTCGAAGCTCTACTGGATAGTGAGTTCGTGGGACGTCACCGAGCTGAACGTGTGCAGATCGCGGAGGTGCCGTACGTTCGGTACTAGGATCGGTCGATCGTGAAGACCTACGACTACATCAACCGCGTTGTCATAACGCTTCCGCTTTCGGTCTACGAGGGTACGTGGACAACACTCTCCCCTCTCGTTGCTATGCATCACCATGATCTTGCGTGTGCGTAGGATTTTTTTTTGAAATTACTACGTTCCCCAACAGTGGCATCCGAGCCAGGTTTATGCGTAGATGTTATATGCACGAGTAGAACACAAGTGAGTTGCGGGCGATACTAGTCATACTCCTTACCAGCATGTCACACTTTGATTCGGCGGTATTGTTGGATGAAGCGGCCCGGACCGACATTACGCGTACGCTTACGCGAGACTGGTTCTACCGACGTGCTTCGCACACAGGTGGCTGGCGGCTGTCAGTTTCTCCAACTTTAGTTGAATCGAGTATGGCTACACCTGGTCCTTGTTGAAGGTTAAAACAGCACATACTTGACAAAATATCGTTGTGGTTTTGATGTGTAGGTAAGAACGGTTCTTGCTCAGCCCGTAGCAGCCACGTAAAACTTGGAACAACAAAGTAGAGGACGTCTAACTTGTTTTTGCAGGGCATGTTGTGATGTGATATGGTCAAGACATGATGCTAAATTTTATTGTATGAGATGATCATGTTTTGTAACAAAGTTATCGGCAACTGGCAGGAGCCATATGGTTGTCGCTTTATTGTATGAAATGCAATTGCCATGTAATTACTTTACTTTATCACTAAGCGGTAGCGATAGTCGTAGAAGCAATAGTTGGCGAGACAACAAAGATGCTACGATGGAGATCAAGGTGTCGCGCCGGTGACGATGGTGATCATGACGGTGCTTTGGAGATGGAGATCAAAGGCACAAGATGATGATGGCCATATCATATCACTTACATTGATTGCATGTGATGTTTATCCTTTATGCATGTTATTTTTCTTAGTTCGACAGTAGCATTATAATATGATCTCTCACTAAATTTCAACGTACAAGTGTTCTCCCTGAGTATGCACCGTTGCGAAAGTTCGTCGTGCCGAGACACGACGTGATGATCGGGTGTGATAAGCTCTACGTTCACATACAACGGGTGCAAGCCAGTTTTGCACATGCAGAATACTCGGGTTAAACTTGACGAGCCTAGCATATGCAGATATGGCCTCGGAACACTGAGACCGAAAGGTCGAGCGTGAATCATATAGTAGATATGATCAACATAGTGATGTTCACCATTGAAAACTACTCCATCTCACGTGATGATCGGACATGGTTTAGTTGATATGGATCACGTGATCACTTAGATGATTAGAGGGATGTATATCTAAGCGGGAGTTCTTAAGTAATATGATTAATTGAACTTTAATTTATCATGAACTTAGTCCTGGTAGTATTAGCATATCTATGTTGTAGATCAATAGCTCGCGTTTAGCTCCCCTGTTTTATTTTTGATATGTTCCTAGAGAAAACTAAGTTGAAAGATGTTAGTAGCAATGATGCGGATTGGATCCGTGATCTGAGGATTATCCTCATTGCTGCATAGAAGAATTATGTCCTTGATGCACCGCTAGGTGACAGACCGATTGCAGGAGCAGATGCAGACGTTATGAATGTTTGGCAAGCTTGATATGATGACTACTTGATAGTTTAGTGCACCATGCTTTATGGCTTAGAATCGGGGCTTCAAAGACGTTTTTGAAACGCCACGGAGCATATGTGATGTTCCAAGAGTTGAAATTAGTATTTCAGACTCATGCCCATGTTGAAACGTATGAGACCTTCGACAAGTACTTTGCCTACAAAATGGAGGAGAATAGCTTAGCTAGTGAGCATGTGCTCAGAATGTCTGAGTACTACAATCACTTGAATCAAGTGGGAGTTAATCTTCTAGATAAGATAGTGATTGACAGAGTTCTCTAGTCACTATCACCAAGTTACTAGAACCTCCTGATGAACTATAATATGCAAGGGATAATGGAAACGATTCCCAAGCTCTTCGTGATGCTGAAATCGATGAAGGTAGAAATCAAGAAAAGCATCAAGTGTTGATGGTTGACAAGACCACTAGTTTCAAGAAAAGGGCAAAGGGAAGAAGGGGAACTTCAAAAAGAACGGCAAGCAAGTTGTTGCTCAAGTGAAGAAGCCCAAGTCTGGACCTAAGCCTGAGACTAAGTGCTTCTACTGCAAAGGGACTGGTCACTGGAAGCGGAACTGCCCCAAGTATTTGGCGGATAAGAAGGATGGCAAAGTGAACAAAGGTATATTTGATATACTTCTTATTGATGTCTACTTTACTAGTGTTTATAGCAACCCCTCAGTATTTGATACTAGTTCAGTTGCTAAGATTAGTAACTCGAAACGGGAGTTGCAGAATGAACATAGACTAGTTAAGGGTGAAGTGACGATGTGTGTTGGAAGTGGTTCCAAGATTGATATGATCATCATCGCACACTCCCTATACTTTCGGGATTAGTGTTGAACCTAAATAAATGTTATTTGGTGCTTGCGTTAAGCATGAATATGATTTGATCATGTTTATTGCAATATGGTTATTCATTTAAAGTCAGAGAATAAAATTGTTGTTCTGTTTACATGAATAAAACCTTCAATGGTGATACACCCACGGTGAATGGTTTATTGAATCTCGATCGTAGTGATACACATATTCATAATATTGAAGCCAAAAGATGCAAAGTTAATAATGATAGTGCAACTTATTTGTGGCACTGCCGTTTAGGTCATATTGGTGTAAAGCGCATGAAGAAAATCCATGCTGATGGGCTTTTGGAATCACTTGATTATGAATCAGTTGATGCTTGCGAACCATGCCTCATGGGCAAGATGACTAAGACTCCGTTCTCCGGAACAATGGAGCGAGCAATAGACTTGTTGGAAATAATACATACTGATGTATGCAGTCCGATGAGTGTTGAGGCTCGCGGTAGGTATCGTTATTTTCTGACCTTCACAGATGATTTGAGAAGATATGGGTATATCTACTTGATGAAACATAAATCTGAAACATTTGAAAAGTTCAAATAATTTTAGAGTGAAGTGGAAAATCATCGTAACAAGAAAATAAACTTTCTACAATCTAATCGTGGAGGAGAATATTTTGAGTTACGAGTTTGGTCTTCATTTGAAACAATGCGGAATAGTTTCGCCACTCATGCCACCTGGAACACCACAGCGTAATGGTGTGTCCGAACATCGTAACCATACTTTATTAGATATGGTGCAATCTATGATGTCTCTTACTGACTTACCACTATCGTGTTGGGGTTATGCATTAGAGACAGATGCATTCACGTTAAATAGGGCACCATCTAAATCTGTTGAGACGACACTATATGAACTGTGGTTTGGCAAGAAACCAAAGTTGTCGTTTCTTAAAGTTTGGGGTTGCGATGCTTATGTGAAAAAGTTTCATCCTGATAAGCACAAACCCAAATCGGAGAAATGTGTCTTCATAGGATACCCAAAGGAGACAGTTGGGTACACCTTCTATCATAGATCCGAAGGCAAGACTTCGTTGCTAAGAATGGATCCTTTCTAGAGAAGGAGTTTCTCTCGAAAGAAGTGAGTGGGAGGAAAGTAGAACTTGATGAGGTAACTGTACCTGCTCCCTTATTGGAAAGTAGTTCATCACAGAAATCTGTTCCTGTGACTCCTACACCAATTAGTGAGGAAGCTAATGATGATGATCATGTAACTTCAGATCAAGTTACTACCAAACCTCGTAGGTCAACCAGAGTGAGATCCGCACCAGAGTGGTACGGTAATCCTGTTCTGGAGGTCATGTTACTTGACCATAACGAACCTACGAACTATGAGGAAGCGATGATGAGCCCAAATTCCGCGAAATGGCTTGAGGCCATGAAATCTCAGATGGGATCCATGTATGAGAACAAAGTGTGGACTTTGGTTGACTTGCCCGATGATCAGCAAGCCATAGAAAATAAATGGATCTTCAAGAGGAAGACGGACGCTGATTGTAGTGTTACTATCTACAAAGCTAGACTTGTTGATACGTCTCCAACGCATATATAATTTATGAAGTAGTATTCATGCTATTATCTTATCCATCTTGGATGTTTTATGGGCTTTATTATGCACTTTTATATTATTTTTGGGACTAACCTATTGACCCAGAGCCCAGTGCCAGTTCCTGTTTTTCCCCTTGTTTCAGTGTTTCAAAGAAAAGGAATATCAAACGGAGTCGAAACGAAATGAAACCTTCTGGAGAAGTTATTTTTGGAAGGAAAGGAATCCGGGAGACTTGGAGTCCACGTCAAGAAAGCAACGAGGAAGGCACGAGGCAGGGGGGTGCGCCCACCCCCTGGGCGCACCCTCCACCCTCGTGGGCCCCTCGTGGCTCCCCTGGCGTACTTCTTTCACCTATATATATCCATATACCCTAAAACGATCGGGGAACAGAATAGATCGGGAGTTCCGCCGCCGCAAGCCTCTGTAGCCACCAAAAACCAATCGGGACCCTGTTCCGGCACCCTGCCGGAGGGGGGAGCCCTCACTGGTGGCCATCTTCATCATCCCGGCGCTCTCCATGACGAGGAGGGAGTAGTTCACCCTCGGGGCTGAGGGTATGTACCAGTAGCTATGTGTTTGATCTCTCTCGTGTTCTTGATTTGGCACGATCTTGATGTATCATGAGCTTTGCTATTATAGTTGGATCTTATGATGTTTCTCCCCCTCTACTCTCTTGTAATGGATTGAGTTTTCCCTTTGAAGTAATCTTATCGGATTGAGTCTTTAATGATTTGAGAACACTTGATGTATGTCTTGTCGTGCATATCTGTGGTGACAATGGGATATCACGTGATTCACTTGATGTATGTTTTGGTGATCAACTTGCGGGTTCCGCCCATGAACCTATGCATAGGGGTTGGCACACGTTTTCGTCTTGATTCTCCGGTAGAAACTTTGGGGCACTCTTTGAGGTTCTATGTGTTGGTTGAATAGATGAATCTGAGATTGTGTGATGCATATCGTATAATCATACCCACGGATACTTAAGGTGACATTCGAGTATCTAGGTGACATTAGGGTTTTGGTTGATTTGTGTCTTAAGGTGTTATTCTAGTACGAACTCTAGGGCTATTTGTGACACTTATAGGAATAGCCCAACGGATTGATTGGAAAGAATAACTTTGAGGTGGTTTCGTGCCCTACATAATCTCTTCGTTTGTTCTCCGCTATTAGTGACTTTGGAGTGACTCTTTGTTGCATGTTGAGGGATGGTTATATGATCCAATTATGTTATTATTGTTGAGAGAACTTGCACTAGTGAAAGTATGAACCCTAGGCCTTGTTTCCTAGCATTGCAATACCGTTTACGCTCACTTTTATCATTAGTTACCTTGCTGTTTTTATATTTTCAGATTACAAAAACCTATATCTACCATCCATATTGCACTTGTATCACCATCTCTTCGCCGAACTAGTGCACCTATACAATTTACCATTGTATTGGGTGTGTCTGGGACACAAGAGACTCTTTGTTATTTGGTTGCAGGGTTGCTTGAGAGAGACCATCTTCATCCTACGCCTCCCACGGATTGATAAACCTTAGGTCATCCACTTGAGGGAAATTTTCTACTTTCCTACAAACCTCTGCACTTGCAGGCCCAACAACGTCTACAAGAAGAAGGTTGTGTAGTAGACATCACTTGTCGAAAAAGGTTTCTGACAAAGTTCAAGGTGTTGACTATGATGAGATTTACTCACTCGTAGCGATGCTTAAGTCTGTCCGAATCATGTTAGCAAATTGCCACATTTTATGAAATCTGGCAAATGGATGTCAAAACTACATTCCTTAATGGATTTCTTAAAGAAGAGTTGTATATGATGCAACCAAAAGGTTTTATCGATCCTAAAGGTGCTAGCAAAATGTGCAAGCTCCAGCGATCCATCTATGGACTGGTGCAAGCATCTCGGAGTTGGAATATACGCTTTGATAGTGTGATCAAAGCATATGGCTTTATACAGACTTTTGGAGAAGCATGTATTTACAATAAAGTGAGTGGGAGCACTACAGCCTTTCTGATAAGTATATGTGAATGACATATTGTTGATCGGAAATGATGTAGAATTTTCTGGAAAGCATAAAGGAGTGTTTGAAAGGAGTTTTTCAAAGAAAGACCTCGGTGAAGCTGCTTACATATTGAGCATCAAGATCTATAGAGATAGATCAAGACGCTTGATAAGATTTTTCAATGAGTACATACCTTGACAAGATTTTGAAGTAGTTCAAAATGGAACAGTCAAAGAAGGAGTTCTTGCCTGTGTTGCAAGGTGTAAAGTTGAGTAAGACTCAAAAGACGACCACAGCAGAAAATAGAAAGAGAATGAAAAGTCATTCCCTATGCCTCAGCCATAGGTTCTATAAAGTATGCTATGCAGTGTACCAAACCTATTGTGTACCTTGCCATGAGTTTGGCAAGGGGGTACGATATTGATCCAGGAGTGGATCACTTGACAGCGGTCAAAATTATCCTTAGAAGACTAAGGAGATATTTCTCGGTTATGGAGGTGATAAAGAGTTCGTCGTAAAGAGTTACGCCAATGCAAGCTTTTGCATCGATCCGGATGACTCTGAGTCTCAATCTGGATACATATTGAAAGTGGGAGCAATTAGCTAGAGTAGCTCCATGCAGAGCATTGTTGACATAGAAATTTGCAAAATACATATGGATTTGAATATGGCAGACCCGTTGACTAAACTTCTCTCACAAGCAAAACATGATCACACCTTAGTACTCTTTGGGTGTTAATCACATGGCGATGTGAACTAAGATTACTGACTCTAGTAAACCCTTTGAGTTTTGGTCACATGGCGATGTGAACTATGGGTATTAATCACATGGTGATGTGAACTATTGGTGTTAAATCACATGGCGATGTGAACTAGATTATTGACTCTAGTGCAAGTGGGAGACTGAAGGAAATATGCCCTAGAGGCAATAATAAAGTTATTATTTATTTCCTTATTTCATGATAAATGTTTATTATTCATGCTAGAATTGTATTAACCGGAAACTTAGTACATGTGTGGATACATAGACAAACAGAGTGTCACTAGTATGCATCTACTTGACTAGCTCATTATATCAAAGATGGTTAAGTTTCCTAGCCATAGACATGAGTTGATTAACGGGATCACATCATTAGAGAATGATGTGATTGACTTGACCCATTCCGTTAGCTTTAGCACTTGATCGTTTAGTATATTGCTATTTCTTTCTTCATGACTTATACATGTTCCTATGACTATGAGATTATTCAACTCCCGAATACCAGAGGAACACTTTGTGTGCTACCAAACGTCACAACATAACTGGGTGATTATAAAGGTGCTCTACAGGTGTCTCCGATGGTACTTGTTGAGTTGGCATAGATCGAGATTAGGATTTGTCACTCCGATTGTCGGAGAGGTATCTCTGGGCCCTCTCGGTGATGCACATCACTATAAGCCTTGCAAGCAATGTGACTAACGATTTAGTTGTGGGATGATGCATTACGGAACGAGTAAAGAGACTTACCGGTAACGAGATTGAACTAGGTATTGAGATACCGACGATCGAATCTCGGGCAAGTAACATACCGATGACAAAGGGAACACCGTATGTTGTTATGCGGTTTGACCGATAAAGATCTTCATAGAATATGTGGGAGCCAATATGAGCATCCAGGTTTCGCTATTGGTTATTGACCGGAGACGTGTCTCGGTCATGTCTACATAGTTCTCGAACCCGTAGGGTCCGCACGCTTAATGTTCAGTGATGATCGATATTATGAGTTTATGTGTTTCGATGTACCGAAGGTTGTTCGGAGTCCCAGATGAGATCAGGGACATGACGAGGAGTCTCGAAATGTTCGAGACGTAAAGATCAATATATTGGAAGGCTATATTCGAACATCGGAAAGGTTCTGAGTGGTTCGGGTATTTATCGGAGTACCGGAGAGTTACGGGAATTTGCCGGGGAGTATATGGGCCTTATTGGGCTTTAGGGGAGAGAGAGAGGGGCTGCCTAGGGCAGGCCGCGCACCCCCCAAGGCCTAGTCCGAATTGGACTAGGGGGAGGGGCGGTGCCCCCTCCTTCCTTCTCTTCTCTCTTCCCCTTCCTTCTCTTTCCTACTCCTACTACTTGGAAAGGGGGGAATCCTACTCCCGATGGGAGTAGGACTCCCCAAGGCGCGCCATAGTAGAGGGCCGACCCTCCCCCTCCTCCACTCCTTTATATACGGGGGAGGGGGGCACCCCATAGACACACAAGTTGATCATTGATCTCTTAGCCGTGTGCGGTGGCCCCCTCCACCATAATCCACCTTGGTCATATCGTCGTAGTGCTTAGGCGAAGCCCTGCGCCGGTAGCTTCATCATCACCGTCATCACGCCGTCGTGCTGACGAAGCTCTCCCTTGAAGCTGTACTGGATCGTGAGTTCGTGGGACGTCACCGAGCTGAACGTGTGCAGATCGCGGAGGTGTCATACGTTCGGTACTAGGATCGGTCGATCGTGAAGACGTACGACTACATCAACCGCGTTGTCATAACGCTTCCGCTTTCGGTCTACGAGGGTACATGGACAACACTCTCCCCTCTCGTTGCTATGCATCACCATGATCTTGCGTGTGCGTAGGATTTTTTTTTTGAAATTACTACGTTCCCCAACAAAAGCTAGGAGTATTCATGGGAGACCCCGCGCCAGGAGGAGATGATGACCATCCCGAGGACTACATCATCATCGATGACACCGGCTCCGACCCCGACAGTGGTGATGATGATTACGAAGACCAAGCTGGAGCAGATATTATGGAGTCTTCCACCGATCAAAACTTCTAGTCGACCACCATATTGTCAGTAGTAATTTCCCCATGTAAATAGTAGTAGTCCGAGTATCTTTGTAACGGTAGTTAGATCATTTGTATGCCCTTGTTTGAATTGAGTGGTGTGATATGAATGTGTTTGTCTCATGTGCATATGGGTAGTGTTTTATCTTTAGACCTCTTTCTATTCTAATCTCTCCCCTCTAAACCCATCAGATGCCTCCGAGACGTGACCCCAGATTAGTCATCCCACCGGAGCTCACGCAGTTGATCCAACTACAGAATGCCTTGATGCAGTTGCTAGTTCAGAACCAAGGCAACAACAACAACAACCCACCGCCACCACCTTCAGTTGACAACTTAGCCCGTCTTCTGAGGTTGAACCCGCCGGTGTTTTCCAGTAGCACCGAGCCGATTGTTGCTGATGACTGGCTACGCAGGATTGGAAGGGAGTTGACCACAGCAGGTTGCACAGATGCTGAGAAGGTGCGTTTTGCCGCACACCAATTGGAGGGACCCGCAGCCTCATGGTGGGAGAATTACACAACCACGTTCCCCATAGCCAATGTCACTTGGGATCAATTTCAGTAAGCATTCCGCATAGCCCATGTCTCAAATGGAGCTATGAGCATGAAGAAGCGTGAGTTTCGCAACTTACGCCAGGGAAATCGTACTGTGGGGCAGTACGTGGATGAGTTCAGTAAGTTAGCTCGCTATGCCCCTGATGATGTGGCCACAGATGCCGCGAAGCAGGAGAAGTTTATGGAAGGGCTGAATGATGAGCTGAGCATGCAGTTGATGGTAGCAACATTTGCTAACTACCAGGACTTGGTAGAGAGGGCTCTTATGATTGAAGGGAAGCAACAACAGATAGAGAGCCGCAAAATGAAGTATGGACAAGGGAAGTATAATTCTGTAGCATCGCAGAAGCCTCGTTTTGCCCCGAACTCGGGAGGATATACCCATAACCATGGAGGCCACACTCACAATGGAGGAAGTTCGCATAATCATAGTGGCCCCAAGAATGGGAATGGGAATTGAGGAAGCAGCAGCCAGAACCGCTCCAACCCAGCAACACCCGCCAAGAAGGATCTAAGTCACATTACTTGTTTCAAGTGCGGGAAGACTGGACACTACGCCACTGAGTGTTCTGAAGCCAAGAATGGAAATGGCAATGGAAGTTCAGGGAAGAAGCCCAGTCCCTTCACCAGAGGTCAGGTGAACCACATCAACGTGGAGGAGGTTGAAGATCAGCTTGACGCAGTGATTGGTAAGTTTTTGGTTAAGTCATTTACCGCTCTCGTTCTTTTTGATACTTGTGCATCACATTCATACATATCAAGGGGATTTGTGGAAAAGTTTAAATTGCCAACACTAGCCCTTAGGTCACCCATGTTAGTGAGCTCGCCAGGAGCAGAGTATATGGCCAGCCGATGGTGTGATCGGTTACCCTTGACCTTTGGTAGCCATGTTTTCCCCTCCGAGCTAGTAATTTTGGAGTCACAAGGATTGGATATAATACTAGGCATGGATTGGCTATCGAAGTATGGAGGAAACATTAACTGTGCTAGTAAGTCAATTCTGCTCACCACCCCGGAGGGAAAAAGGATCAAGTATGTATCCAGGCATGCGCCAAGAAGGACCCAAGTAAACTCCCTCACAGGAGTCATTCAGGAGGAAGTGCCTGTAGTGAAGGATTACCCGGATGTATTTCCAGAGGAACTACCAGGCATGCCGCCGGATCGGGATATAGAATTTCTGTAGAGTTGTTGCCAGGCACCGAACCGATATCAAAGAGACCATACCTGATGCCCGCAAATGATCTAGAGGAGATTAAGAAGCAGATTAAGGAGTTATTGGAGAAAGATTACATTCGACGAAGTTCGTCACCATGGGGAGCCCCAGTGCTCTTGGTTGAGAAGAAGGATGATAAGGAGATTGCTGAGATAAAGGAGAAGATGAGCAAAGGAAAAGCCAACGGTTTTCGTGAGGATGAGTACGAAACCTTATGGTTTGAGGACCGTGTTTATGTACCCAATAATGCGGAGATCAGCTAGTTAATACTTCAGGAGGCCCATGACTCGCCATACTCGATACACCCCGGAAACACCAAGATGTATTTGGATTTGAAGGAGCGTTTCTGGTGGACTGGTATGAAGAAGGATATTGCAAAGTATGTAGCAGTATGTGATGTATGTCAGAGAGTGAAGATAAAACATCAGAAGCCAGCAGGATTACTGCAACCTATGCCGATACCCGAATGGAAGTGGGACAAACTTGGCATGGATTTTATCACCGGATTGTTGGGGAACGTAGCAGAATTTAAAATTTTCTACGTATCACCAAGATCAATCTATGGATTCATCTAGCAACGAGAGAGAGGGGAGTGCATCTACATACCCTTGTAGATCATGCGCGGAAGCGTTCAAGAGAACGGGGTTGATGGAGTCGTACTTGTCATGATCCAAATCACCGATGATCCTAGCGCCGAACGGACGGCACCTCCGCGTTCAACACACGTACGGAGCGGGGAAGTCTCCTCCTTCTTGATCCAGCAAGGGGGGAGGAGAAGTTGATGGAGATCGAGCAGCACGACGGCGTGGTGGTGGAAGTAGCGGGATCCCGGCAGGGCTTCGCCAAGCGCAAGCGGAGAGGAAGAGGTGTCACGGGAGGGAGGGAGGCGCCAGGGCTTGGGGTGCTGCTCCCATGCGCCTCCCCACTATATATAGGGGTGGAGGGGGCTGGTTTCTTGCCCTCCAAGTCCATTGGGGCATTGGCAAAGGTGGGGGAAAGAAATCCCATCATTTCCCTTCCCCACCGATTGTTATCCCCCTTTTTTAGGGATCTTGATCTTATCCCTTCGGGATATGATCTTATTCCTTCTAAGGTGGGATCTTGGTGCGCCTTGACCAGGGGTGTGGGGCCTTGCCCCCACTACCCACGTTCATGTGGGTCCCCCCATGCAGGTGGGCCCCACTTCGGAACCTTCTAGAACCTTCCCGGTACAATACCGAAAAATCCCGAACATTTTCCGGTGGCCGAAATAGGACTTCCCATATATAAATCTTTACCTCCGGACCATTCCGGAACTCCTCGTGACGTCCGGGATCTCATCCGGGACTCCGAACAACTTTTGGTTAACCACATACTAATATCTCTACAACTCTAGCGTCACCGAACCTTAAGTGAGTAGACCCTACGGGTTCGGGAGACATGCAGACATGACCGAGACGACTCTCCGGTCAATAACCAACAGCGGGATCTGGATACCCATGTTGGCTCCCACATGTTCCACGATGATCTCATCGGATGAACCACGATGTCGAGGATTCAATCAATCCCGTATACAATTCCCTTTGTCAATCGGTACGTTACTTGCCCGAGATTCGATCGTCGGTATCCCAATACCTTGTTCAATCTCGTTACCGGCAAGTCACTTTACTCGTACCGTGACGCATGATCCCGTGGCTAACTCCTTAGTCACATTGAGCTCATTATGATGATGCATTACCGAGTGGGCCCAGAGATACCTCTCCATCATACGGAGTGACAAATCCCAGTCTCGATTCGTGCCAACCCAACAGACACTTTCGGAGATACCTGTAGTGCACCTTTATAGCCACCCAGTTACGTTGTGACGTTTGGTACACCCAAAGCATTCCTACGGTATCCGGGAGTTGCACAATCTCATGGTCTAAGGAAATGATACTTGACATTAGAAAAGCTCTAGCAAACGAACTACACGATCTTGTGCCATGCTTAGGATTGGGTCTTGTCCATCACATCATTCTCCTAATGATGTGATCCCGTTATCAATGACATCCAATGTCCATGGTCAGGAAACCATAACCATCTATTGATCAACGAGCTAGTCAACTAGAGGCTTACTAGGGACATGTTGTGGTCTATGTATTCACACATGTATTACGGTTTCCAGTTAATACAATTATAGCATGAACAATAGACAATTATCATGAACAAGGAAATACAATAATAACCATTTTATTATTGCCTCTAGGGCATATTTCCAACACGGATTACCCAGGACCCGGTCAGGATATGATTCTATCTGGGTAGTAGTGGATCGTTTGACCAAGGTAGCTCACTTTATCCCTGTGAAAACCACCTATATGAGTGCGAAGTTGGCCAAGATATATATGAACAGGATCGTATGTATGCACGGAGTTCCGAGGACCATCGTATCAGATAGAGGAACACAATTCACCTCGAAGTTTTGGAATCAGCTGCACCAGACTTTGGGTACCAGGCTAGAGTTCAGTACAGCCTTTCATCCGCAGACAGATGGACAGACCGAGAGAGTCAATCAGATTCTAGAGGACATGTTGAGAGCCTGTGCATTAGATTATGGATCCAGTTGGGATGATAATTTGCCGTACGCGGAGTTCTCATACAACAACAGTTATCAAGCTAGTCTGAAGATGGCCCCTTTCGAAGCCTTGTATGGAAGAAGGTGCAGGACACCGTTAATGTGGGATGAAGTTGGAGACCGTCAGTTGTTTGGACCAGATTTGATCAAAGAGTCTGAAGAGAAGGTTAAGTTGATTCGCGACAGACTAAAGGTAGCTCAGTCCAGGCAGAAGAGTTATGCCGATACAAAGCGCAAGGAGGTAGTCTATGAAATCAGAGACAGGGCGTATCTTCGTGTGTCACCTCTGCGAGGAGTTAAACGATTTGGAGTGAAGGGAAAGTTAGCCCCGAGATTTGTAGGACCATACTGAGTTTTGGAGCAAATGGGAGAAGTGGCCTACAAGTTGGAGTTACCCGAAGGACTGTCAAGAGTTCATGATGTGTTTCACGTTTCCCAGTTGAAGAAGTGCCATGCAGAGATGGCCGATATTCCTCTGAGAGATACAGTGCCCCTGGAAGCAATTTAGTTGGATAGTGATTTGACCTACGAGGAGAAACCCGTCAAGATTCTCGATTTGCCAGCCGAGTTACGCGCAGCAAGGTTATCAAGTTTTGCAAAGTTCAGTGGAGCCACCATACCGAGGATGAAGCCACCTGGGAACGAGAGGAAGACCTATGGAAAGACCACCCACACATGTTTTCTAGCCAACCCGAATCTCGAGGGCGAGATTCATCTTAAGGGGGGTAGGTTTGTAACATCCCAAATTTTCAATTTGGATGTTATACATAGGTCATCATATGCATATCATATTTTATTTTCTCTTCGTTTGTGATGCTAGAAATCCTAAGCAACTCAAGGACCCACGGAGAGAGTTGGGGATTTCATTTATTTTCATATTTGAATTTTTCTCAAATTTGAAAAGAGGATAATTTTGGTTTTAATAATATTTCTCTTCGAAATATTTCCGATATTAAAATAAATGAGTGGAGATAAAATGACTTCTCCAAAATAAGAGGAATATTGGAGAAAAACATTAAGATCAAATAAATATTTTATTTGAATTAGAAAAATATACATTTTTTCAAAATTCAATTTTTAGGCCAGAAAAATGTTCACTTTGTTCTAAATATTCTATTTAGACGGTGAAAATTGTTTTTGGCATTTTTAGAATTTTTTTATATTTATTTAGCATTTTTTCTTCGGCGGAATTTATTTAAAAAAAAAAGTTTCGCCCGACTCGGCCAACGGCCCAGCCGAGCAGGCCGGCCCAGCGCGCCGCCGCCTCCCTCTTCGACTCGGGACAGAGTCCCGAGCCACGCCGCCGTGTCCCGCCCGGACAACGCCGCCCGCGCCCCCTCCCGCAAGCCGAGGCGACCCCCCTCCTAAAAGTAGCCGCCGCCCCTCTCCACCCCGTCCCGAGCCGCCGCAGCCGCCCACCGCCACCGCCGCCCGCCGCTGCTGCTGCTGCGTCGCATGCCGCCGCCGGAGCCCCGCCTAGCCCCGCCGCCTCGCCGTTGACCATGCCGCCCCACCGCCGTTCGGATTCGCCGCCGCCGACCGGTTTTTGTCCGGTTTTCGTCGGTTTATTTCGGCAAATCCAAGATCTAATTAGGTTTTTTTAAAGATCGGTTTTTCTTTGGTTAGATCTATTCTGCGAACGTTCGTACGTTTAGTTCTTATAACGAACGAATTCGTTCGTTTGTCTCTGTTAGCGGACGTCCGTCCGATAGATTTTTCTTTTTTTCTTTTTATTTTCGGCCAGGGACCTATCCGCGATTATTTTTATCGCAGATTAGCCCCTGATCTTCAAACCCTCGCAACTCTTTAACCGTTTGTCCAAATCCAGTGAAAGCAACGCCAAAATCTTCGTCTCGAACCCCTCTTTCTAGTTAATCAACTTGAACATGGTTTTGACAAATTAAAATTTGGTTTCAAGCAGATTTGAATTCAAACTTCTTTTGATCGTAGTTTGAGTTTCGTAGCTCCAATTATAGTGATTCTTTTTGCAAATCAAAGCTCTTTAGTTGAACTTTCAGTTGGGATTTTTTTTCATCTGAGTTTTACCCTTGCATCTATGATTGAGTGCTTATGTATGCTACTGTTTGTTTGCGATAGAATTTCCGGAGTGCGAAGCGTGCTACTACGAGTCTCTAGGGTTTGCAGATCGTCAGCAAGGCAAGTAACACTTTGATCATACCCCTTTATTACCCAGTTTTTATGCATTAGATTCAACCCTCAAACATTGCATGAGTAGGATTGATAACATGTGGGTAATGGGAAGTAGATGATGAGATAGAACCTATTGTCCTTTATATCAAACCCTGGGAGCTACTTCTACGTTGTGCTTATACTGCTATGCTATGCTCGTAGACGTGGATTGGTTGAGTGTGTCCACGACAGATGTGAGAGTTGTTTTAATGGTTAACTTAAGGTGGCTACTTAAATACACATCTGGGTGGATTGGTTGCGGGCACCTGGAGAATCCAGTGTTGTCCTAGGATAATCCCGGAGCACCCGTGTGATCATCCTATGGTTCTGAAAGTGCGTTATATCGAGTAGAGGGGGTGAATAGGCGATTTTTATGAATTTTTCACTGAGGAATTTCAGGGTGAGGAAATTCCTAAGCGTAGAACTACTTGCAACGGAATAAGTACTCGGATGCTAACATAACAGAACAGATGCATGATCATCATGATGAAATGAGAGCAAGCACAGAGTATAGGAAGCGTAAACACAGGATAAAACAGGATGAAGACAAATAGACTGAAGAAATTGAGCTGAGGAAATTGAGAAAGTCTTCAGTCAAAGTCTTCAAACAGATATGAACAAGCACACAACACAGTAATGAGGAAATGGAAGAGTTGAGGAAATAGAACCAGTAGGCTTGGTGAAGACAATGATTTGGTAGACCAGTTCCAACTGCTGTGACAGTTGTACGTGTGGTTGGAGCGGCTAGGTATTTAAACCTGAGGACACACAATTCTCACCGTATTATCCTTGAGCTAAGGTCACACAGACCTCGCCCAATCACTCGTGGTAAGTCTTCAGGTGACTTCCAAACCTTCACAAACTCGGTCACTCGGCGATCCACAATTTCCTCTTGGATGCTCTAGACCATGACGCCTAACCGTCTGGAAGATACACAGTCTTCAAAGGTAACAAGCGTTGGATCCACGCATGATCAATCTCTTCAGTGATGCTCAATCACTTTGGGTTTGTAGGTGTTTGGGTTTGGGTTTCCTCACTTGATGATTTTCGCTCAAAGTCCTCGGAGGATGGGATGCTCTCAAATGACAAGTGTCAGTTTCTCTCGAAGCAGCCAACCAGCTAGTGGTTGTAGGGGGCGGCTATTTATAGCCTAGGGAGCAGCCCGACATGATAAGACATAAATGCCCTTCAATGATATGACCGTTAGGTGGGTAGATATTTTGGGACAGCTGGCGCATAGCACAACAACGGTCGGAAATTTGACTATCAAATTCCTCAGGGCTATCATGTTCCTCACTTGTAGGCAATCCGCACTGGCGAATTCCTAACTCCTCAGTCAAAACAAATTCCTCAGAGACCAGAAGAAATTGACTGAACTGTATGAGATTTTCAATGGCTTCACTCGAAGGGATTGGTAGGTGTAGGATTTTGAGTTGAGCATCACATGGAAATTTTTCCTTAGTATTTCCTCGACCCCCTTTAACAGTACGGTGTTTCCTATGACTCAAGAAAGAGAAAATGAAACTACAAAAACAAAAGTCTTCACGCTTCATGTTCCTTGAATGAATACCAAGTCTTCAAGGTCACACCAATTTCTTCACTTTCAAAGTCTTCAGAAAGTCTTCAGTCGAAGAACTTCATTTTTAGGAGTCGACTTTCTCTGTAACTATCAAACTCCTCATAGACTTATAGACCTGAGTACACTCACAAACGCATCAGTCCCTTAACCTATAAGGCTTCAATACACCAAAATCACTAAGGGGCACTAGATGCACTTGCAATCTCCCCCTTTTGCTGATTGATGACAATATAGGTTAAGTTTTCAACGGGGATAAACATATGAAGTGTAAATACTGATACTGAGGAATTTTATTGCAAGATATAGAAGAACCTCCCCCTGAAGATGTGCATAGTGAGGAATTTGCTTTTGAAGCAATGCACACTTGAAGAGTAGAATCATGGAGATCTCCCCCTATATCTTGCAATTCATACACGCATTTAACATATAATATGAAGAATTTGAAATGCATGATGAAATATGGTGATTGATGTAATTCAGCATGCGTGCATTAACATAAATGAGGAATAAGCATGCAGAAGAACACAGCAAAAGTATAGGACCACCATCAGGATTAAGTTTACAACTCGATCTAGCAAAGTCTTCAAAAGAACGAGAGTTGTAGCTTAGCAAAAAAATGCCCATATATGTAGACCCACTTGAAGACTAACTCAAATTTCTCCCCCTTTGTCATCGAATGGCCAAAAGGATCGAAAAATGAGGACTAACGCCGTTGAAGAATATCATGTTGATGGAGGAGCGCCATCATTGTTGGGGTCGGTTGTTGTAGTAGGGCCTGCCGCAGTGTCGTCCAAATCTTCATGCTCATCCGTCTCGCGAGATGAAGAATATGAGCTGGCTACCATTGGTGGTTGAGACCAGGCAAAGTCCTGTTGGAGGCCCATTTGCTTAAGATCTTCTTCGCCATAATGGTGAGACAGGACAGCCCAGGTGCGACCGAAGATTTCATGGAGGTAGTAATGGTTTTTCTTCACTGCATTGTGTGTAGCAGTCATGTTGTGAAGAATAGAACCAAACTGACGCTTAACCCATTTGTGTTTGCGATCGACCTTCTGGTGAAGACTGAGGAGAAGCTCACGGTCAGTCATCACCCTGGGAGCGGTGGCTTGAGGATTGTGCTTTGAAGCATGGTGGCAAAGTCATGAGTAGCAGAGTCATCATTGGAGTAAGATGCAGCTTTGCGGAACTGACCATCCAATGGACGAATGCCTTCATCAATAATAGCAGTGGCCTTGCCCTTTTCATCAGATGAGGAAAAAGTCCGTTTGAAGACTTCAATGGGGGGCAAGTAGCTGAGATGATTTTGAAAATCAGCCTTGAAGTTGATAAGACCTTGTTCTGAGGAATCTCATAATCCACGGGGCATAAGGCTTCAGCTCAAACAGAGAGAGTGCAACATTTGCCAGAGTCCTCATGAAGAAATCATGGTAGTTGACAGGAACGCCATGAATGATGTTGAAAAGCAGATTCTTCATGATGCCAACGACTTCTTCATCATTTGAGTCATGGCCTTTGATTGGACTCATTGTCTTTGTCAGAATACGATAGATAGTTCGAGGCACATACATCAATTCCTTCACGAGGAATTTGGTCTGTGGGGCTTGACCGGGCTTCAGTGGCTTCATTAGCACTTGCATATAGTGATCTGTAAGTTCAGGTTCATGGTAGATACAACGAGCACCTTCAAGGGGAGGACTGACAGGTAGGGCATGAAGCAATTCAAAGGTCGGTGCTTTGAAGTGAGTTTTCTCTGTCATCTAGTCCAATACCCAAGAGTTCACATCTTCAGCATTTCCCGTGATGTGCAGCGTTGCATAGAACTGAAGAATTAGCTCTTCATTCCAATCAACTATATCAGTGCAAAAGTTGAGCAGTCCTGCGTCATGAAGAACACTGAGGACTGGCGTGAAGCAAGGCAGTGATTCCATGTCCACGTGAGAAATATGCTCATGGTCGAAGACTTTGTCTTTGTTGAAAAGCAGTGAAGAATAGAAGTTGGCTTGGCTGGCAGTCCAGAAACACTTCCTTCTAAGACGAGCAGAGTCATATGGCTTATAGTCGGTGAAGAACACATGCTCGCCGAAGAAGTCATCAGCCTTGGATTTTTGCTTCTTCGAGAAGGGATCTTTTGGCTTGGGCTGAGGAGTATCAGTCAATTGCAGCACCACCTTAGGAATCCCAATCTCAGGTTCTGCAGGGTGAGGAATTTCATTTTCTTCTTCAGTTGCAGCCCGGGTCTTCAATGCTTCAGCAGCAATTTCATCAGCACTAGTGGATGGAATCTCTTCATGGACAGATGGAGTGGTGCGAGTTTCTTCAGAGCCCACTTGAACTTCAGTATGCACTGGGGACTGAGGAATTTGTTGCAGAGGTGTGAACAAAGGAGAATTGGGGTGCTGATAGTCCCAAAAGTCATCATTCATCACTGGTGTTGTGCACCCAATGTCCACATCCTCATCTTCTTCACTCATTTCTTCAACGCCTGCCTCTTCAGCTGTGAACTGAGGCATGGGCGATGAGATGACTGGGGTTGAAGGGATTGTATCCACTTCAATTTCTTCATCCAACTGCTCTGAGGAAGCAGCAGAAGGAATATCTTCATCTGATCCGCTTGGGATCGCATAGTCCTCACCAAAGGGAATGAGTTCCTTTGATGGCATGGATGAGACCGGAACAACATCAACTGGATTATCAAATGAGCTTGTTAATTTCTTCATCTTTTTCGGAGCTGAAGAATCTGATGAAGTTGATGCTTTCCTTTTCTTCATAGCTGCCCGCTCCGCAGCCTTGGTCTGCTTCGCATCTGATGCAGAAGGAAGAACTGGACTTGATGTAGGTGCAGGAGGAGCAGAGGAAATTGGCTCATTTACTTCAAGCACAACTAATGCAGTTGCCCTGACATTTTCTGTTTCTTCAGGCACAGCCGTTGAAGTTTCAGCTGTCCTGACAGTTTCTTCAGGCGCAACACTAGTGGTTGCCCTGGCAGATTCATCAGCGGCTGAAATGCAGTCATCAGCCCTCGTACTCTCATTTTCTTCAGCAGCCTGATGTTCATTAGCGGTGCTGGCATGTTCTTCAGTAGGCTGAGCAGATGCTTCAGCCTAAGGAATATCTTGTTGCGTTGGGGCTGCAACATTGGAGGTGAATTCTTCAGCTAGTTTCACAAAACGGACCTTGGCTCCCAGCCAATCAGCACGGTATGCATCAAATTCATCATTGAGTTTCTTGGTCTCAGATTGAATAGTGACCAGTTCATTAGTTGTCATAGTGACAACATTCTTCTTCAGGAAGCGCTCCTTCTTGTACTGCGCTTTCTTCAACTGCCTGGCCTTTTCAAATTTCCATTTTTCATCCTGAATGAAGGCAGTCAACATATGACTTTGGCTAGGAGTCAGCTTGAAGTCAGGCATAGGAGTGTTGGGGTCCTTGTGCCAGAGATCAATGTAATCAAGGATCAATTTTGGATCCAAAAGCAGAGGCACATTTGTGCCTTTGGCTCTAGCGGCCCTGAGCTTCCTATCCCTGATGATTTCAGCAAGTTCTTCATCATCAGCTTCGTCTTCATCAAACGGCACTTGAAATGCGACATGCTTCTTGTGAGGACTTGGTCGAGAACCTCGTCCAGCAGTGGCCTTTGTCTTCAGCAGAGTAGGGCCTGTTGAGGAATTTGGTGGAGCTGAAGAACTAGCAGATGCTCCTGAGGCAATAGAGATGCCAGTTGTCCTTTGGCACGAGGCAATATGCACAGGTGCTGAGGATTTGGACGGAGGAGCTGAGGACTTTGGAGGAGCTGGAGCATCTTGAGGAATTGGCTGTGAGGGCTTTGAAGAACTTGGCTCTGAGGGCATTGCTGAGGAGCTTGGCTGTGAGGGCATAGAGGTTGAAGCACTGGGCTTGTGAGCAGGCTTCTTTGCCATGGCCTTCTTAGGCTTGCTTGTAGAGGCCTTAGGAGCGGCAGTAGCAGCAGCATCAGCAGAGTCTTCATTGAATTTCCTCACTGCATCCTTAGCCATTTTGGCTAGTTTGGCCTGGCGCTTGGCCCATTCATTAGGATAGTCCTCACCACGCTTGAGGCTGGTAGGATCAGCTTCTTGGCCAGGTGCCAATGGAGGTCTTGGGCATGGAGGATCAAGAGCGAATTTCTTCATGTACTTAGGAGTCACATATATGTATTCCCTCCATTCCCATGCCCATCTCATCTCTATCCTTTGTATGCGCACCTTGCGCTGATTTTTGTCCTCCTTTCCATGTTTAGCCTCATCAGGAGTGCAATAATCCTTGTAAATGTCATCTGGGATTTCGAAAGCAGTGTTGACCTCAGGTCTCTTTCCTCCCTTCTGAGGTTTCTTCCCATCAGCCATTTTCTTCAGCTGAGGAATTTGAACAATTGAATATTCTGAAGAGGTGTGCAACTTTTTTTCGAGGAATGCTGCAAATGAGTTAAGTTGATGAGAACCTAGAGATTCAGCAGCGGACATGTGTACCTGTGAACAGAATATAGTTGCGAAGAATTTGGAGAGGTCATATGCGTTCTCAGAAGTTTTTGCAAAAAGAACAAGTTTGAGGAATTTAACCAGATGAGTCTTGAAGAATTTCACTAAGCGTTCTTTGTCTTAGGTTCCAGAGTTGTACAGATCGAAAATCAACACAATTGAGGAATCTTGAAGAAAAATGTTGCTTAGAGAAACGGGTCAAGAACAGATGACATGTGAGGTGTTTAGTGTGTGAAGATTTAAAAAATAAATACCTTTTGAAGATTTTGTAGAGACATCAGAATCAACAGGGGCAGTAAAAGTAACTTTTAATTACCCTTGACGAAGAACACGACGAACTGGGAAGTGTAGATTTGAAGCTCGTCGGTTCAGATCTTCCACGCCCTAACTTGGCAGAGGAAGACAGCTACGATGGCGGCGGAGTGGAGAAATCCACGACCGGCGCGAGTACGACGGTGACGAGGTCGAGGCAGTGAAGCTCTTCCTCACTGGCGACGATGGAAGTAGCGGCGGCGCTAGGATTTTGAGAGCTCGAGCGAGGGAGTGAGGTCGAGCAGAGTAAAATCAAAGTGAGGAAGGGAGGGGGTATTTATAGCTGTGGTGAAAAACTGTTCACCCGAAGAAATTGGACGAACGTGCCCCTGACCCTTCTCATTCGCGTGACATGTGTCACCCACATACTGAGAGGTGGCGATCGTCTGCGATCGTGGGTGAATAGGATAATATATCATGGAATGCGGACGGTTTGAGCGGCAAACGCCGAAAATTCAGATAAGATCAGTTTTTAAAGTTTCATTCGCAAATTCTTCAGCTGACAAGGACACAGTGAAGATTTTGAACGAGTTTCAAATAGAACGCACATGAAGAATTTGTGAATAGATTGGATTGAGTTTAGCATAGAGGGGGAAGGGTCCGATCACATTCACTTAGCAGAAAAAGGCAACTTGAAGAAATAGCAATAAGTGAATGCTGTAGAGGACATAAACTCATATATATATAGCCAATGAAGACAAATGACAGAAACGGTGAAAACATTGCAAAGTTGAAGAAAAAGAATAACTGAGGAATTTCAACAATGAGGAAAAACTCAAATAGAAGATTTTCAACTTTTGTTGCTAGCGTGACCCTCCGTATAAGAATGATGATTTCAGACACCACGTACAATTGTCATAGGGCTCTGAGAATCATATTCTTCATTAATTTCTTCACACTTAGAGGGTTAGTCTTCATTGATTGAAGAAAAACGTTACTTCGTGTGTTTCACATCTAAGTCATCAATTTTGCGTAAGTGTTATGATGTGTGTCATTTTCAAAGGACATTCGAAGATTCTAGAATATTTAGCTCACATCGCAACTTGCTAAATCTCTTCTCATCCAAGGGCTTTGTAAAGATATCGGCTAGCTGGTCTTCAGTCTTCACATGCTCAATAGAAATGTCGCCCTTGAACACATGATCACGAAGAAAATGATGACGAATCTGAATGTGCTTTGTCTTCGAGTGCTGAACTGGGTTATGAGCAATATTGATGGCACTCTCATTGTCACAGTAGAGAGGCACATTCTTCAGGTTGATGCCGTAATCCTTGAGGGTTTGCTTCATCCATAGCAATTGTGCACAATACGAACCGGCAGCAATGTACTCAGCTTCAGTAGTAGACAGTGATACGTTGTTCTATTTCTTCGAGGACCAACAGACCAAGGATCGTCCGAGGAAATGGCATGTGCCTGATGTTGACTTGCGGTCCACATGGTCACCAGCATAGTCAGAGTCTGAATATCCAATGAGATCAAAAGCCGAGCCCTTGGAGTACCATAATCCAAGTGTTGGTGTGAGAGCTAGATATCGAAGAAAATGCTTCACAGCCTTATGGTGTGATTCCTTCGGTGTAGCTTGAAATCGGGCACACATGCAAACACTGAGCATAATATCTGGCCTAGATGCACATAAATACAATAAAGAACCAATCATGGAGCGGCATACCTTTTGATCGAAGTCAATACCATTTTCATCAGTGCATAGATGGCCATTTGTGGGCATAGGGATTTTGACGCCTTTGCAATCTTGCATGCCGAATTTCCTCAATACATCCTTGAGGTATTTCTCCTGAGATATGAATATGTCATTGCGCTGTTGACGAATTTGAAGACCTAAGAAGAATTTCAACTGTCCCATCATAGACATTTGATATTCTTCACTCATCATATAGGCAAATTCATCACTATAACGTTGGTCAGTACAGCCAAAGATAATATCATCAACATATATTTGGCACACAAAAAATTCACCATCATAAGATTTAGTGAAGAGAGTTGGGTCAAGTGAACCGGGTTTGAAGCCTTTCTTCATGAGGAATTCCTTCAAAGTATCATACCACGCCTGAGGGGCCTGCTTGAGGCCACAGAGGGCCTTGTTGAGTCTGAAGACTTTGTCAGGATGCTTTGGATCTTCAAAACCTGGGGGTTGAGCAACATATACTTCTTCCTCAAGCTTACCATTGAGGAATGCACTTTTCACATCCATTTGATATAAGATGATGTCATGATGGTTAGCATAAGCAAGTAATATGCGAATAGCCTCAAGTCTAGCAACAGGTGCAAAAGTTTCATAGAAATCAATTCCTTCAACCTGTGTGTAGCCTTGAGCTACAAGTCGTGCCTTATTCCTCACCACAAGGCCATTTTCATCTTGCTTGTTGCGGTAGATCCACTTTCTGCAAATAATATTGTGTTTGCGAGGATCTGGACGTTTGACTAGTTCCCAGACGTTGTTGAGCTCGAATTGATGCAATTCGTCTTGCATAGCATGAATCCACTCAAGCTCCAGAAATGCTTCATCTACCTTAGTGGGCTCTGTGATAGAGACAAAAGCAAAGTGCCCACAAAAGTTAGACAAATGAGAAGCTCTTGAGCGTGTGAGAGGACCTGGAATGTTGATGTCGCTGATGATTTTCTCAATCTGCACTTCATTTGCGACACGAGGATGAGCTGGTTGCCGTTGAGGAATTTGATCAGCATTTTCTTCAGCATCATTTTCCTCAGGTGCATCAGCATGACGTTCTTCATGATCTGGAATAACTTCTTCAGCAAATTCTTCGGTAGGAATAACATCCTCAGTAGCCTTGAACTTGATGGTTTCCTCAGGAGCCTGTTCATCTAGCACAGGAGGTAGGTGCTCTCTTTGCGAGCCATTATTTTCATCGAACCGCACATCTACAGTTTCAACAACTTTGTGGTGAACGTTGTTCAAGACTCTGTAGGTGTGCGAGTCCTTTCCGTAACCAAGCATAAAACCTTCATGTGCTTTCGGTGCAAATTTAGAACTGTGATGAGGATCTCTAATCAAACATTTAGCACCGAAGACTTTGAAATAACTCACATTGGATTTCTTGTCAGTGAGGAGTTCATACGCAGTCTTCTTGAAGAATTTGTGAAGATATACCCTGTTGATGATGTGGCACGCAGTATCAATCGCCTCAGTCCAGAAACGACGAGGTGTCTTGTATTCATCAAGCATAGTGCGAGCCATCTCAACAAGAGTCCTGTTCTTGCGCTCCACGACACCATTTTGCTGAGGAGTATAAGGAGCAGATAACTCATGAGTAATACCAAGTTCATCAAGATAGTCATCAAGACCAGTGTTCTTGAACTCAGTTCCATTGTCACTTCTAATGTGCTTGATCTTCACACCAAAGTTGGTTGAAGCCCTCGAGGAAAATCGTTTGAAGACTTCCTGCACTTCATGTTTGTAAGTAACAATATGCACCCATGTGTAACGAGAGTAATCATCAACAATAACAAAGCCATATAGAGATGCTTCATTAGTGAAAGCAGAGTAATGGTTAGGACCAAAGAGATCCATGTGAAGCAATTCAAATGGTCGAGTAGTGGTCATGATAGTCTTCGCTGGATGCTTGGCCTTGGTCATCTTTCCAGCTTCACAGGCTCCACACAAGTGATCCTTGAGGAATTTGACATTCTCAATGCCAATGACATGCTTCTTCTTTGAGAGCGTGTGCAGGTTCCTCATGCCAGCATGACCAAGTCGTCGATGCCATAGCCAGCCTTCTGAAGCTTTTGCAAGTAGACATATAGCTGGTTGTGGTCCTGTAGAGAAATCAACAATGTACAGGTCTCCTCTCCTAAAGCCTTCGAAGACTTTGGAATTGTCAGCTTCCATGATCACAACACAATGATACTTGCCAAAGATGACAACCATATCAAGATCACAAAGCATTGAGACAGACATGGGGTTGTATCCTAAGGACTCGACAAGCATGACTTTGTCCATGTGTCGATCCTTTGAGATCGCAACCTTACCTAGACCCAAACCTTGCTTTTGCCTTTGTCAGCAAAGATGATATGCTTCAGATGCAATGGAGATAGAGGGATATCCATCAATAGATTCTTGTCACCAGTCATGTGATTTGTACATCCACTATCGAGGACCCACTCATTGGCTTTGGTTTGATCATCCTGTAGATGAATTAGTGCAGCTTACGAACTCATATACTTCATCAGTGAAGAATATGACATCAAATTCATCAGATAAATTTCATCAAGCAGTAAAACAGATAAAGCAGTATGAGGACGTGAGAAATGAGGATTCATTTCTTCATGATTAGCCTATGTCCATTCAGGCAATTTTTCAGGTCTCCATCAAATTCCTCAGACGATTTAGCACGTCTGGAGACCTGACCCTGCATAAGAGATTAGTTCTTTTTCTTCACCACCCACATCTGAAGGGGTGGCAAAGAGATCATCATTCGGCGAGCTCCATGAGAGAAAGGTGGCATAGAAGCCAGTCCACTTTGTTTCACATGAGAGGGGTTAGGGTAAGCATATGAATAAGCAGAGAAATTCTTCGAGGACTTATGAACATAATGGTTTGAAGAATAATGCACATATTCATAGCTCTTAGAGCTTCCCCACGAAACAGAACTGTTAGCATGATGATGTTCATATGAGGACTTTGATCCATTTGAGGAATTTGATCCACGTGAGGAATTCGGTCCATTTGAGGACTTGGATCCATAAGGAGAATTTGGTCCATATGAAGAATTTGATCTGGGGTTCCTGTTCTTCACAGGTGGTGTCATAATGACATTCACCTGAAGACTTTCAAGGCACCTTTTGGGAACCCAGATTTTCTTCATAGGGGAACCGTTCCTACAGTTAGTGCCAACATATCTAGCAAATACTTCACCATTCTGATTTTTGAACAGTTTATAGTTGGAGTCAAATGACTCATCAGAAGAATGAGGAGATTCACATGTAAAGCTAGATAGAGTAGACGGATCTACTGGAGGTCCCTTTGCAGCAACCCATGAGGTTTTGGGATACTGCTCAGGCATCCAGTATGTCCCATCAGCATTGAGTTTCCTCTCAAAGGCAATACCCTCTTTCCTAGGGTTGCTGTTGAGGATCTGCTTTTTGAGCACATCACAAAGAGCCTGATGCCCTTTTAGGCTTTTGTACATGCCTGTCATATACAATTCCTTCAGCCCTGCATTATCAGTGATACTAGCAATATCCTCAGATGAGGAATTAGTGATAGCAGAGACAGTTGAAGAAATCGCAACAGTAGAAGCATTTGAACATTTAGGTGAAGAATTAGCAGATTCACGTTCAATGCACTTCAAACATGGAGGAACAAATTCTCCCTGAGCAGCGCTGATTTGTTGAGCAAGTAATGAATCACGCTCCCTTTGAAGATCTTCATAACTCACTCTTAGCTTTTCAAGATCTTGCTTTCTTTGAAGAAATTCATAAGAAAGCTTCTCATGATCAGATAAGAGAGTGTTATGATGACTTTGAAGGGTGTCAAACTTAGACTGAAGTCTCTGATGACTTTTAGCCAAAGCTTTCGACTGATCCATTTCTTCACCCAACATATCATCGCTCTTATTTAGCATGTATTGAACTTTTTCCAGAGCTCTTTGTTGTTTAGTGGCAAGGGAAGCAAGTTTGACATAACTGGGTCCAAATTCATCACCAGATTCATCATCACTGGACTCGGATAGGTAGCATTCAGTTACCTTAGCACCTTTTGCCATAAGGCATGATATAGAAGATGATGATTCTGATTCGAATGTCATCACTTTGAGAGATTCCTTGAAATCCTCAAACCAAGGATCATGACGGGTTCGATGACCTTCATAGACCTCAGAGAGACGGTCCCAGATAAGCTTCGCATGATCGAGATGCATGATATTCCTGAACTGATTTTGAGACAGATAGGAGCAAATGATGTCCTTCGCCGTGAGGTTGAGAAGAGTGAACTTGCGAATGTCATCAGCTTCCACCATTTGCCCAGATCGGTAAGACCAATCTCAGTGACGGTCCACAGCTCACTGTTCATCGCCATGAGGCGCTTCTTCATCATGGCCTTCCACTTGGGGTAGTCATGACCGTCAAAGATGGGGCATGAAATAGTCTTGATTCCTGCGGTCGACATAACTAAAACTCCAGGCGGTTAAACCAAAATAACACAGACAAGGGAGTACCTTGCTCTGATACCAATTGAAAGTGCGTTATATCGACTAGAGGGGGCGAATAGGCAATTTTTATGAATTCTTCACTGAGGAATTTCAGGGTGAGGAAATTCCTAAGCGTAGAACTACTTGCAGCGGAATAAGTACTCAGATGCTAACATAACAGAACAGACACATGATCATCATGATGAAATGAAAGCAAGCACAGAGTACAGGAAGCGTAAACACAGGATAAAACAGGATGAAGACAAACAGACTGAAGAAATTGAGCTGAGGAAATTGATAGTCTTCAGTCAAAGTCTTCAAACAGATATGAACAAGCACACAACACAGTAATGAGGAAATGGAAGAGTTGAGGAAATAGAACCAGTAGGCTTGGTGAAGACAATGATTTGGTAGACCAATTCCAACTGCTGTGACAGTTGTACGTCTGGTTGGAGCGGCTAGGTATTTAAACCTGAGGACACACAATTCTCACCGTATTATCCTTGAGCTAAGGTCACACAGACCTCGCCCAATCACTCATGGTAAGTCTTCAGGTGACTTCCAAACCTTCACAAACTCGGTCACTCGGCGATCCACAATTTCCTCTTGGATGCTCTAGACCATGACGCCTAACCGTCTGGAAGATGCACAGTCTTCAAAGGTAACAAGCGTCGGATCCACGCAGGATCAATCTCTTCAGTGATGCTCAATCACTTTGGGTTTGTAGGTGTTTGGGTTTGGGTTTCCTCACTTGATGATTTTCGCTCAAAGTCCTCGGAGGATGGGATGCTCTCAAATGACAAGTGTCAGTTTCTCTCGGAGTAGCCAACCAGCTAGTGGTTGTAGGGGGGCAGCTATTTATAGCCTAGGGAGCAGCCCGATGATACGTCTCCAACGTATCTATAATTTTTTATTGTTCCATGCTATATTATATTCTGTTTTGGACATTATTGGGCTTTATTATACACTTTTATATTATTTTTGGGACTAACCTGTTAACCGGAGGCCCAGCCCAGAATTGTTGTTTTTTTGCCTATTTCAGAGTTTCGCAGAAAAAGAATATCAAACGGAGTCCAAACGGAATGAAACCTTTGGGAACGTGATTTTCGGAACGAACGTGATCCAGAGGACTTGGACCCTACGTCAAGACATCAACCAGGAGGGCACGAGGTAGGGGGCGCGCCTACCCCCCTTGGGCGCGCCCTCCACCCTCGTGGCCCCCCTGTTGCTCCACCGACGTACTCCTTCCTCCTATATATACCTAAGTACCCCAAACTACCAGATACGTAGCCAAAAACCTAATTCCACCGCTGCAACCTTCTGTACCCATGAGATTCCATCTTGGGGCCTGTTCCGGAGCTCCGCCGGAGGGGGCATCGATCATGGAGGGCTTCTACATCAACACCATAGCCTCTCCGATGATGTGTGAGTAGTTTACCTCAGACCTTCGGGTCCATAGTTATTAGCTAGATGGTTTCTTCTCTCTTTTTGGATCTCAATACAATGTTCTCCCCCTCTCTCATGGAGATCTATTCGATGTAATCTTCTTTCGCGGTGTGTTTGTTGAGACCAATGAATTGTGGGTTTATGATCAAGTTTATCTATGAACAATATTTGAATCTTCTCTGAATTCTTTTATGTATGATTGGTTATCTTTTCAAGTCTCTTCGAATTATCAGTTTGGTTTGGCCTACTAGATTGATCTTTCTTGCAATGGGAGAAGTGCTTAGCTTTGGGTTCAATCTTGCGGTGTCCTTTCCTAGTGACAGTAGGGGCAGCAAGGCACGTATTGTATTGTATTGTTGCCATCGAGGATAACAAGATGGGGTTTATATCATATTCCATGAGTTTATCCCTCTACATCATGTCATCTTGCTTAAAGCGTTACTCTGTTCTTATGAACTTAATACTCTAGATGCATGCTGGATAGCGGTCGATGTGTGGAGTAATAGTAGTAGATGCAGGCAGGAGTCGGTCTACTTGTCTCGGACGTGATGCCTATATACATGATCATACCTAGATATTCTCATAACTATGCTCAATTCTGTCAATTGCTCAACAATAATTTGTTTACCCACCGTAATACTTATGCTCTTGAGAGAAGCCACTAGTGAAACCTATGGCCCCCGGGTCTATTTTCCATCATATTAATCTCCCATCAACAAGCTATTTCCGTTGCCTTTTATTTTACTTTCTTTACTTTGCATCTTTATCATAAAAATACCAAAAATATTATCTTATCATATCTATCAGATCTCACTCTCGTAAGTGACCGTGTAGGGATTGACAACCCCTTATCGCGTTGGTTGCGAGGATTTATTTGTTTGTGTAGGTGCGAGGGACTCGTGCGTGGCCTCCTACTGGATTGATACCTTGGTTCTCAAAAACTGAGGGAAATACTTACGCTACTTTGCTGCATCACCCTTTCCTCTTCAAGGGAAAACCAACGCAGTGCTCAAGAGGTAGCACCCGACATGATAAGACATAAATGCCCTTCAATGGTATGACCGTTAGGTGGGTAGATATTTTGGGACAGCTGGCGCATAGCACATCAACGGTCGGAAATTTGACTATCAAATTCCTCAGGGCTATCATGTTCCTCACTTGTAGGCAATCCACACTGGCGAATTCCTAACTCCTCAGTCAGAACAAATTCCTCAGAGACCAGAAGAACTTTGTCTCTGTCACGGAAGAAATTGACTGAACTGTATGAGATTTCCAATGGGTTCACTCGAAGGGATTGGTAGGTGTAGGATTTTGAGTTGAGCATCACATGGAAATTTTTCCTTAGTATTTCCTCGACCCCCTTTAACAGTACGGTGTTTCCTATGACTCAAGAAAGAGAAAATGAAACTACGAAAACAAAAGTCTTCACGCTTCATGTTCCTCGAGTGAATACCAAGTCTTCAAGGTCACACCAATTTCTTCACTTTCAAAGTCTTCAGAAAGTCTTCAGAAATCCAAAGTCTTCAGTCGAAGAACCTCATTTTTAGGGGTCGACTTTCTCTGTAACTATCAAACTCCTCATAGACTTATAGACCTGAGTACGCTCACAAACGCATCAGTCCCTTAACCTATAAGGCTTCAATACACCAAAATCACTAAGGGGCACTAGATGCACTTACAGGTTCGCCACCCAGGCTCAAAGGGATCATAAGATTATTCATGCTAGAAACTTCCGTGTGCAGCCACAAGCCATTATGGGCTCTGGCATAGTTGAGTATGTTGTGTGACCTCTTTCAGTGGTAGGCTAGCAGATGTAGGGGATGTAGGTGGTACTGTCTACCCACAGTAAAGAGTTAATGCTTCTGAAAGACTGTGTCTCGGTCATCCGTTTCTCAAACATCCTGTAGTGCGAGAAATTCAACGGAGGAGATCGATTCCTGTGGGGAAAAGTGCGCAAACCTCTGCAGAGTGTACAAACTAATCATGGTTAGCCGTGTCCCCGGTTATGGACATCTTGAGTATCTGGTTCTTGAATTATTGATTTGATCTCATCACTCTAAAATTAATTTGTTGGGTTCTAAATACTGTTTAATTGGGATTGAGTTGGGGAACCTTCTCAATGTTTATCAACTACCATGATAGTTAAACAAAATATATTCCTTTGTTGTAGGAAAAAAAATGGCTTTTCGCAAAAACATGATAACCGTAGAGCCTCCATGAGCCATATATGCATATAGTTATAGCTATTATCTGTTCATTGCTCTACTGTGTTATTTTGCCAGCATATTCCATGTGTTGACCCGTTTTCGGGCTGCAACGTATTATGTTGCAGACTTTTTAGACGAAGAGTAAGGTGCGCTAGGTCGTTGTCGTGCACTCAGCTATGTCGTTAGAGTTGATGGATTCATTTACCTTCAATGTTTCCGCAGTTATCTTATTTAGATGGCCTTAAGCCATATTATTGTAATAAGTTCTCTTTTGAGACATTCAATGTAATAAGTGTGTGATTGCACTCTGCTATAAATCCTTCAAGTACTATGTGTGTCAGCATTACCGATCCAGGGATGACACTTATGCACAGAGATTTGACCGTTTGAGGTCGGATCGCTACACACACGTACAGCCCGGGGACATCTCCTCCTTCTTGATCCAGCAAGGGGAGAGGAGAAGTTGAGGGAGAACTCCGGCAGCACGGCCGCGTGGTGGTGGAGCTCGTGGTTCTCCGGCTGAGCTTCGCTAAGCACTACGGAGGAGGAGGAGGAATTGGAAGGGGGGAGGGCTGCGCCAGGGGAAGGGTGCGGCTTCCCTCCCAACCCCTCACTATTTATAGGGGGAAGGGAAGAGGGGGCCGGCCCCCCTAGATGCATCTAGAGGGGGGCGGCCAAGGGGGGAAGACTTGCCCCCCAAGCAGGTGGGAGGCGCCCCCACCCCCTAGGGTTTCCAACCCTAGGCGCCTTGGGCCCTTGGGGGTGCACCAGCCCACTAGGGGGCTGGTTCCCACCCATATTCAGCCCACTTGGCCCCCCGGGGTAGGTGGCCCCACCCGATGGACCCCCGGACACCTTTCGGTAGTCTCGGTACAATACCGATAACCCGAAACCTTCCGGCGACTGAAACTGGACTTCCCATATATAAATCTTCACCTCTGGAACTCCTCGTGACGTCCGGGATCTCATCCGGGACTCCGAGCAACTTTTGGTAACCACATACAATTTCCCATTACAACTCTAGCATCACCGAACCTTAAGTGTGTAGACCCTACGGGTTCGGGAACCATGCAGACATGACCGAGACATCTCTCAGGCCAATAACCAATAGCGGGATCTGGATACCCATATTGGCTCCCACATGTTCCAGGATGATCTCATCGGATGAACCACGATGTCGGGGATTCAATCAATCCCGTATACAATTCCCTTTGTCCATCGGTATGTTAATTTCCCGAGATTCGATCGTCGGTATCCCCGTACCTCGTTCAATCTCGTTACCGGCAAGTCTCTTTACTCGTTCCGTAACGCATGATCCCATGGCTAACTCCTTAGTCACATTGAGCTCATTATGATGATGCATTACCGAGTGGGCCCAGAGATACCTCTCCGTCATACGGAGTGACAAATTCCAATCTCGATTCGTGCCAACCCAACAGACACTTTCGGAGATACCTGTAGTGCACCTTTATGGTCACCCAGTTATGTTGTGACGTTTGATACACCCAAAGCATTCCTACGGCATCCGGGAGTTGCACAATCTCATGGTCTAAGGAAAGATACTTGACATTAGAAAACCTCTAGCAAACGAACTACACGATCTTGTGTTATGCTTAGGATTGGGTCTTGTCCATCACATCATTCTCCCAATGATGTGATCCCGTTATCAATGACATCCAATGTCCATGGTCATGAAACCATAACCATCTATTGATCAACAAGCTAGTCAACTAGAAGCTCACTAGGGACATGTTGTGGTCTATGTATTCACACATGTATTACGGTTTCCGGTTAATACAATTATAGCATGAACAATAGACAATTATCATGAACAAGGAAATATAATAATAACCATTTTATTATTGCCTCTAGGGCATATTTCCAACAGGAAACGCACAGGCAGTCACCCGATTGGGCCGGCCTAGTGGCGAATGCAACGAGCGGGAAACCGGGCACTATAGCAAAATCGAACGAGTACTGTCATGGATGATTTCAGCAGATCCCTCGATAGGGTATCTCAGAGAGGTGAATAGGTAAGCGGGAACAAGGAGGCGAGTTTTACACAGGTTCAGGCCCTCTTGATGGAGGTAAAGCCTTACTCCTGCTTTGTGTATATTGCATAGGGGTGTGTGTGTACAAAATACATGTATAAACCGAAGGGATTGTATCTATGATCTATCGACTAGCTTGGCCCCGGCTTATATAACATTCTAGGGTTACACATTCTAGTTGGCTACATCAGTGGAGGGAAAGTCCTCCACGGCTCCGTCTTCCCTTACTTGGACGACAGGGCTTCAAGAGTCTTCTTATAGAACACCATGGGCAGCCCACCAAGGCTCAGAGCCGGAACTGATCTAGGGGTCCTCAAGCTGGACCACCAGGCCGGCAACCGACATGGTGAGGCACCCCTGGGCCGTAACACTGGCAAGTACTGTAGCAATGAAATCGACTACAATAGCGAATCAAATCGGCTACAACAGCGAGCCGGATCGAGGCATTGCAGCAAACATTTTTATAGAAAGTTTGAGAACAAATTTTGGAAAGGATAAACATTTTATGAATTTTTCAATATATTTTTGAATAATGCAATCATTTTTTTGAGAAGCACGAACAAATTTTGAATTTTCAAAACATTTATAGAAAAGTTTGAACACCTTTTGAATTTTCCAAACATATTTTTTAAGAACACAAACATTCTTTGAAATTTTTGAATGTTTTTTGAAAATGTGAAACTTTTCTAGTTCTCCAATTGTTTTTTAAAAAGTACGCACCTTTTTCAAATTTGTGAACATTTTTGAAAATGCGAGCCGCCCCAAGGCTCTCGTGGGGGTGCACATTTGTTGCCATCCAGTGGATGTACGCTTGGAATAGGAGGTCCCGTTTGATGCAATGTGCGTCCAAAATAACTAATTAAGGGGTACCCCTATAAAGGCCACTCTCATATTATCTAGTGCCCGACAAGTAGGTCCCGTTTGATGCAATGTGCGTCCAAAATAACTAATTAAGGGGTACCCCTATAAAGGCCACTCTCATATTATCTAGTGCCCGACAAGTGGCGCACATGCGTCGTAACTTGAGAGTTTTGTCCCTTTTCATAGACTTTTTTAAATGTTACATTTGTTGAAACACTCATGCAAATTGCAAACTATTTTCACCATTGGATTCCTCGTGTCGAATTTTTTCAAAACTAGATCCATGTTAATAGGTTTGACGTTTTTTTCTTCAAAAAAGAGTAATAAAGGAACAAAAACAAAGAAAATGAAAACAAAACACTAAAAAGTTGAAACAAGAGGAAAACCAAACCGAAAAAAGGGACACCACAACCACAATTGTGCTTATTCACTTTTTCCTAGAAGCACAGGTGGGCTTTTCCCTTTTTGGGAAGCGCAAGTGCACTTTTCCCTTTTTGGGAAGGACATTTCTGCTTCTCATGGAAGTACATAATGTGCTTTTCCTTTTTTTTCGGAAAGCTCGTGGAAGCACATGAAGTGCTTTTTTGTTTTTTGGGAAGCTCATGGAAGCATATGATGTGCTTTTTCCTTTTTCTGGAAGCTCAACTATATTCCTTTTCAAAAAGCACATGTTAATCTTCTCGTGGGAGCATCGTGATTTTCCTTTTTTGAGAAACACATGCTGTGTTTATCATTTTTCAGAAAACATAGTTGTTCTTCTCACGGAAAAAAAACTATTTCTACAAAAAACATAACAAATTTTTTCCACCAAAACCTAAGAAAAACCAAACAAAAGCTGAAAAGCCGAAAATGTCAGAAAAAACTCCGCAACATGTAAAAAAACGCTAAGGATGCAACCAACGTGTGACACATGGTGGCGGCTGGATGCACCACTTGACACGGTCTTAGGCTGAAGAAAATGACTTATGCAGAAGCCCTTAAAGATACCACTTTATTAGTTGCTCATGTGTGTAACATAGGAAACACTGACTTGCCCTGCCTATCCAGTAAAAGCCTTAAACAAACGGGTCGAGTAGAACGAGTTATTAAGCCCATTTTCTTTAGTCCATTTGGACTTTTACTTGATTGCTCTAGAGGCCCAACCAAAGGACAACTTTTTTGCTCTCTATCATGGTGCCACAACACGCTGCGACTATATCTCGCATTAAGCTAGTAGGTAGAAAGTCTCACTGAAGGTTCTAAAGTAATTGGTCCGGCCAATTCGCATTCGCGCGTGCATAGTTAAAGTAATAAAAAGAGCACAAGAAAGGGGAGAAGCAAGGACCGATCCCTGGTCTCTACGGAGACCGCGGGCACTGCTAGCCACTTCGCCCAAGTCCCATTCGTGGTAAGTAGTAGGGGCGCATCCTACTTGAGGCGATTCGAGCCGGTTTTCTCCGGTTTTTTCTTTCTTTCTTTCTTTTTTCTTCTCCTTTTTTCATTCTTTTTTGGCATTTTGTTTCTTCGGTTATATTTTTGTTTTTTTTCATTTGGTTTATTTTCTTCCTTTTTCGGTTTTCTTTGTTTTTTTGGTTTTTATTCTATACTTTTTTATATGTCAAAAAACATTTTTCTAATACACGTCTAATATTTTTCCAATACAATTTTAACACTTTTTTAATACAAGGTCAACATATTTTCTATACACATTTTTAACATTTTCAAATTTGGATTAACAATTTTCAAATATAAGATTAACATTTTCTAAATACATAGTCAACATTTTTCCTATACACACTTTTAAACTTTTTCAAATGTTTGATTAACATTTTTCAGATACAAGATTTAAATTTTCTAATACATGGTCAACATTTTTTATGAACATTTAACATTTTTTCAAATGTTTGATTAACATTTGAAAAATGCAATATTAACTTTTTTTGAAAACATGGTCAATATTTTTCTAAACACATTTAATATATTTTTTAAATGCTTGATTTGCATTTTTCAAGTACTTGTTAAACATTTTTCAAATGCTTGATTAAAAAATTTATATACATGATCAAATATTTTCATCATTTTTAATACATGGTCAAGATTTTTTCTAGACACATTTAACCTTTTCCAAATGCTTAATTAAAATTTTTCAATCACTTCTTCAACATTTTTCAAATGCTTGATCAAATTGTTTCATGCACATTTTTTGTATACATGATAAACATTTTCTTTATACGCGTTTAACATTTTTCAAATGCTTGGTCAACATTTTACAAATGTTTTTGTCGAGTGATTTTTGTATATTTTTATTTGAAATATTTGGAAGTATAAACAAAAGTAAAGAAAGCTAAAAAATGAAACAAAAAACAAACAAAAAATGAGTCTGTTGTTCCCGTGCACCTGCGTTGTCCCAACTAGCGCCACCGTTCAGCCAGGGTTCCCACCGTATCTCTTTATACAAGACATAGGGGCGCCCGCGGCAATAGGTGGTGCCGCTCGTCCCGAGCACATCATCGACGACATCACGCCGCTGCTCCTCTACTACGTGGTCGAGTATCTCCACTTCCGCATCCTCCTGAAGGACATATTCGTGCAGTTCCTTTCCAGGCATCCCGACAACGTGCTCCACCCAACGTGTAAAAAAATTGCCTTCTCGTCCTGCATGCCTACGAACAACCATCCCTGGGTACTCAGGCCAATTCCAACACGCGATCCCAAATGGACGCCCGTTTTGTCCCATAGGTCGGACAAAAAAGGCGGCGTCCGGCCATTTTTTTGTTTATGCTGGCAGTGCGCCCAACAGGCGGACGCATTTTGTCCGGCCGTCTGAAATTTTGGCAAGAAAAATGAAAACTGAGATTAGGTGCGCTGCCATATTCATGCCAGCCATAGCGTCGGCGGCCGGCAGCCATGCCAGCCTACAAAATTATCACCCACGGTTCACGCCGACACAATAGCCAGCGGCCGGCACACTTGCCGGCGCACAAAAAACGGGCGTAGTTCGCGGCCCCAGTTCATGCCGGCACACAAACCGACATATAAAATGATGTTGCTCTTGGTCGTAGCTCAACCATCTAGCTCGAGCATCGCCTTTTGCTTCTTCTCGAACCAACCGCTTCTCTTCGGGGACATCTTGCTCAAGTCTACCGTCATGATCTCCACCTCCTTCGCAATGAAAACTAGTGCCACCTCTTTTGCTTTGGTGTTCACATTGGTGGCCTCAATCTCGAACTTCTTCGTTTGGACGGCCTCCTCGATCTCGAGCTTCCTCCTTTTGGCGGCCTCCTCCATCTCAAGTTTCTTCGTTTGGTGCTCCATGTAGGCCTTCATTTGCTCCTCTTTCTCTTGGCGCTTCCTCTCGTCCCTTGCTTCCTTTTAGGTCATCATGCCTTGTAAATTTTCGTGCAAGGTGCACAATGCCGCATCACGATTCTCGTCCACCTTCGGGTTGGCCTTACTCCTTGGCCGCTTCACTCCTTCATGATCATGGACGGCCGCCGGCCCTCCATTCTTCTTTAGGGTGGCATATTGATCTTTAAACTTGGGTAATTTTTGATGAGTGTCCAACAATGGGTTAGGGTGAATGGCTTGTTCGCATGTTGGGCCTTGAAGGCTTCGTGCAAGGCGCACGATGCCGCATCACGATTCTCGTCCACCTTCGGGTTGGCCTTACCCCTTGGCCGCTTCACTCCTTCATGATCATGGATGGCCGCCGGCCCTCCATTCTTCTTTAGTGTGGCATATTGATCTTTAAATTTGGGGTAATATTTGATGAGTGTCCAACAATGGGTTAGGGTGAATGGCTTGTTCGCATGTTGGGCCTTGAAGGCTTCCAAAGTTTGGCCGGCGTGGGTCGGCTGAACCCTAGCATGAGGAGGGCTTGCTACGTCGCTGCCTGCGTGGCCTTGGCGGTGAGAGCCTCATTATATTCAACGGCGACCTTGTGTTGCGCGGCGGCGGCTTGGGCGGCGACTTTCCTCTCCGCAACTGTGGCCCTTCGGCCAGCCCTCTTCGCCTTTCTCAGGTGAGCTGCACCGGCGTGAGCACCTTCTTGGGTTTCTTCTTCTTTAAGGCCGCGGGACGGGCGGTGGTGGCGGCCGGGATGGCGGTGGCAACGTCCTTTGAGGCGGTGGCCATGGCGGGAGCAGGAGGGCGAGAGAGTTTTTTGAGTGAGAAGGGGAAATGACAACGTTGTGCCCCCGACGATCGGGCAGGGGGAGGACAAGGGCGCGTGTCCCACATGTTCGCGCTTTTTGGCGGAAACGCGGCCCAAATTTGGGCCATAAATGCGTCGTGGGCGAACAGAAAACGAACGCCCATCCGTTTGCGTAGGCGCGTTGGATTTTGATCGAAACAAACAAAGACGGACCAAATGCGGTCGCGTGTTGGAGTTGGCCTCATGGCGCGCTAGTAAGCTAGTGCCTCAACCTCCGTCACCTTAGTTAGCGATGTCGAGCAAACGAGCCCCAAGCACAGGATGAGCAGAGAAGTGATCGAGCAGGAGCAGCAGGGGACAAGAGTCATGCAGTTTGCAGCCCTAGTTTGCAACCTGCTTACAAGGCGATCAGCCCGCGCTTGCAGTTTGCCCTGGACTCCTGGAGCATGAAGATGTAGGATGGATGAAGATCACCATTTGAGTATGAGCGCCAATTCATACCAGGGAAGAAGGTAATGCTCCAAGACCTCGTCTGCTACATCGTCATCGAGGGCCGGATCAAAGGGCAAATTCCAACCATAATTCGCATCGACAGACAAAATAAAACCAGTTAGTATTATTTTCCTCTATTTTTCCTCATATTGGCTGCAGTACACTTACACTTACACGCGCATTAAGTTAACCACGATGATGAAAATCCAGAGCTCCTACTCTGCTGCTTAGAGCCCTGTACAACGGCTTCCAAACCTTAGCATTTTACCTCCAGCTTACTCTCATCCCAAAATATACAGCAGCAGCAGTAGCAGCAGTTATGGGAACAATCATGGCGAAGTCGCCGGCTGAAAAAATAATCTGACAGAGAACAAGCTCTCATGATGCCTGTGCTCGTGGCAGGGTTGCTATCTCTACCAGCGTTTTGTGCAACGCTTGCGGCCTCGAGAAGAAAGGGGCGTGGTCTGAACCTTTCAGCCGCAGGACCTTCTCCGGCGGGTTAGTCACACACATGCTCTGCTGCAGGGAAAGAGGTATCGCGTTGTCCTCCGTTGTCTCGACAAAGAATCGCCGCACGGATCCGTAGTTCCCTTCTGTTAACGTGAGTTTCTCCATTACCGGGGCAAAGGGGATAGGTCTCATGGACACCGAAGCCAAGGATACATCCTACAAAGACAAATGGGGTGGGTGTGAAGTGTTAATTTCGAAAGTAGGATTCAGTGATATGATTGGAAATGAGTGTGGACAGTAATACCTTGGCAGGACTTTGGTTGAATAACAGATCCCTTACTGAAGCCCTGTCGATGTTGATAGCGGTGGGAGGCCGGTCCTTGCCATTGGAGTATACTAATTCCTGTGCCTTTTGGAGCATACCATTTGTATCCATCTGAAGCAATGAGAGCAGAATTGTCTGGCATCAGGCAGAATCTTTGAAGATATGCTAACTTGAACGCTAGACAACATTGAAGATTATTTTTTCAATTTTTTAATTGTAATTATGCTGTCATTGGGGTCAAACCTGTTGTTGGAAGATATCAAGAGCACTATGTCCATTTGTCACCATAGTTGCACACAGGAAAACAGCCTTGGCAACTTTCGATGGAAACATCTCCATCGCATGGGATATGCAAGCACCCCCAAAATCATGTCCAACCAAGATAACCTGTGTAATAACAAGAACTATCAATGATGTATGTTTGCTTAGGTGAACAAGCTGTGCACAGCAAGAAATATCACAAACGGGGATCAGTATCAAAGGAAAAAATCTCATGGAATAAATTATGTGATGCTGAAATATCAGAACCAGCGCCACAAAAATTCCAACAATACTGAGAAAATGTGAAATTGAATCTGATGCATCAGCGAGTAAAGTGGCATGCCTTTGATAAATAAATTGCACATACATTAAGAGCAACTCCAATGGGGCGACCCATTTCGTCCGCTGGCGTCCGTTTGGGTCGGCGCGGACACAAAAGGCGGCCCAACGCGCCGACCCAAACGGACGCGCGTCCGCTTTTCATCCGCGGGCGACCCATTCCCGGCCCATTTTTAAGCCGGATTTGCGTCGGCGCGGACACGCGACGGACGCGCGCACGCTCGCCTTCTCCTCCCCCGGGCCCGCTCCCCCCATCCAACAGCAACCCTCGCCCGCCTCCTTCGTCGCCGATGTCGCCGCCCATTTTTGCCGGCGACTCTGCCAGCTGCCGGCGCCTTCACATCCGCCCAGCGACGCCGCCCACTCCCACGTCGCCCGCCACCGCCGTCTTGCCTCCGGGGAGCCGACTGCTTCCCACCCCCGCGCCCCCCCCCCCACCACACAGCCGCCTGCGACCAAGAAGCCGCCTCGCCGCCCCGGCAGGCTCGTCGGACGTCGGCCCACTCGTCGGACGCCGGCAGGGCAGCTAGCTGATCCGTGCGCACCGCGACTCCCTTCACCGGCCGTCTCCTTCGTCGACGCCCGCAAGCTGTTCGACAGTTTGCCAAGGTACAAAATGGACTCCGCCGACGAGTTCTTTTTTCACAATTTCCTTTGTGACTCCGACGATTCGTCGTCCGATGACGAGGAGGAGATATTGGCTGCCGTGTTGGTCCATCACCACCTCAACAGCCAACGGCCGTTGTTCCGTGGCTCCATTCCCGGCCACCTTCCGGCGTTGAATCGCAACCGAGAGAGCGGGCATTTCCTTCTTTGGAAGGACTATTTTGATACAACAAACCCGTTGTTCAAACAGCAAAAATTCCGCCGTCATTTCCGTACGAGTAGGCATCTTTTCAACCGTATTAGAGGGGGTGGTCGGCTATGATGACTATTTCGAGTGCAAAGAGGATGCCGTTGGCAAGATTGGTTTCTCCTCTTATCAGAAATGCACTGCCGCCATCCGAATGCTTGCATATGGAGTGCCCGGTGATCTCATTGACGAGTACGTCCGTATGAGCGAGTCTACATGCCTAGAGTCCCTATATAAGTTCTGCAAGGCTGTTATTGCTGTGTTTGGCCCTGAGTACTTGAGAGAGCCGACTGCTGAAGATACAGCCCGTTTGTTGGCGATGAATGCCAGCAGGGGCTTCCCAGGGATGCTTGGCAGCATAGACTGCATGCACTGGGAGTGGAAGAACTACCCTTCTGCTTGGCAAGGGAAGTATAAGGGCCATGTCAGGGCTTGCACTGTCATACTAGAGGCCGTGGCAACTCAAGATCTCTGGATCTGGCACTCTTTCTTTGGCATGGCTGGATCACACAATGATATCAACGTGCTTCAGCGCTCGCCGGTGTTTGCTAGGCTTGCCGAAGGCAACAGCCCACCGGTGAACTTTACTGTCAATGGCCACAACTACGTCAAAGGATACTACCTAGGTGACGGTATCTATCCTCAGTGGACCACTATTGTCAAGACAATACCAAACCCTGTCGGAGAGAAGAGGAAAAGATTTGCCCAAGAGCAAGAGAGTGCTAGGAAGGATGTCGAGCGTGCCTTTGGTGTTTTGCAATCTCGATGGGGCATCGTTCGGTATCCTGCTAATACCTGGAGCACGCAGAAACTGTGGGAGGTGATGGCTGCTTGTGTGATCATGCACAATATGATCGTAGAAGACGAGCGCCCGGAACGTCTGTACGATCAAGGGTTTCAGTTTCAGGGTGAGAATGTTGTGCCTGAGCATGGAGGAGCGGCAACGTTTGAACAGTTCACCCAATTTCATCATAACATGCGTGATTGGGAAACTCATGTGCAACTGCAAAATGATTTGGTTGAGCATATGTGGGCTCATGTTGGCAACCAATAGATGTATCTTCTTTTAGTCGTTTGCAAAACTATGTGAGACATTTTTATTTTTATTCAGCTTGTAAAACTATGCTATTTTATTCGGTTCAAACTATGTTCACTATATGCAATTTCATCAATGCAAAATAGGCCGGCCAGCCGGCCACGCCGGCACATATGGGTCGGTGCGTTGGGCGTGCTGCCGACCCATATCTAAAACAGGGCGGACGCCGGGCGGGCGGCCCACCGAAACGGACAAAAAGCGGACGAAATCGCCGTCTGTTTGGGTCGCCCCATTGGAGTTGCTCTAATGGCATGTGACCTAGCTACTCAAAACTATTCAAGTAAGAGCAGTACGGCAGCAAGCATGGCCATGTTCATGAGATCCCGCTGGGCCAGCAAGCCGATCGCACGACACAGACACAGACACTCTAGGACACTATCTGGAGAACATTCATTGTGTAAGATTTTTGTTTAAGTAATACTGACGCCCAGACTTCAAACCGTAACGCTCAGACTCCATCCTTCATAAATTGATTCCAAAACACTGAGAGTGTTCTGTGCTTATGTTTTTTCTTTCACATACATGTTGCTGCCTCGAACGGTTAGGGGTTACCTTAGGCTAACAGCGTATATCTTAATACTTAATATCTTCTAATATTATCATCCATGATAGTCAAATGATTAGCCTAATAATATTCCAAACTGAAGTAAATTTTGCTAAATATGTCAAACATATTATGGTTAGAATATCAGAAGAGAACAAACCTTTTCAGCATCACATAGGCCCTTAAGGTAAGATGTAAGTGGCTCAGCATACTCTGAAAGACTGCTAATCTTGTTTGTATCAGAAGAATTAATCCCGGAGCCTGTTAAGTCAATAGCATTGACTTTGAACCCACTATCTTCAAGAAGTGACATGGTCTTGTACCAACACCAAGCACCAAACCCACCTCCGTGAACAAGAACAATTATGTTGGTTTCCAAATCTTTAGTATTCAACTCCTGTTTAAAAAACAGCACATTGGTTAAGATGGTTATATGAATGCAATGACAGCAGTTACATATACAAACAACGCTGAAACATCTTTTTGGTTTAGATAATGGAACAGCTCTATTGCTTCCTGCCTCTGCATGGTAGATCCACATCTTACATACATACAGATAACATATATTAGAGTTAGAGAATACATCACTGAGAATCTTAGAACAACTCTGAAAGATCCGCATCACTAAGCAAGAACATGCAATAAATCCCTTGAAGTTCACTAGGAATTCAGGAGCATAGGCAGTTAGGCACTAGACAAAGTGTCAAAGGTATTTGTGTTTTTCATAGTTGTAAGTAACTGTAGAAATGTTTGTTTGCCAGTGATTCAAAAACAAAACACCATTTAACTGCCAAATGGCGTGCTAATTCAGTTACTACCATATATACATCCATCAACTGAGCAGTGGCATTGAAAATGTCAGACACGAACTACATAATCAACCAAAACCTCCGTGCTGGCGGCCGGCAGCTTCTTCTTGGTCAACAGTCAACACGCCACTAGTTGATAGCCATGTTGGCAGGCATATAAGCCAAGTTGCTGCCGGCAGCCATTTCCAGTAACGGTCAAGACAGACTAGGTGACAGCAACAAACATTTGATTTCGAAAAAATTAGGCAACACAGATTCACCGTGACTGAAACAATTTTTCGAAGTAAAGAATACCAGGAACTAGGATCCATGGGACAAGTTGGAAGGTACCCTCCTCGTCCCTTCTCCAGAATGAATGAACACATGCGACAATATCATTGTCCTAGGAGGCTAGTACAAGAAACAATCAATGTAATGGCGTCTGAATTCTGAATCATGCCAATATGTACCAACAACAACCACCACCCATCACCCAGACGACCGTGGTTTCCAAATACGTCCTGGACTTTTACTAAATCAATGCTCAGTAGCTTGGCATATGGTTTACACTGTGCAATCACGGAGAGATGATCTCACATCAGCTAATCGCAGTAGGCACCGGAAAAAATCGAAGGACATGTTGAATTCTTCAACAATACCACATGAATTCGTGGAGGGGGGCAACGTAGAATTGAACTACGAATTACTTGTCCATCTCAATGCAACAGATAAACCAAAAGCGATGAACAATTCAAATACCGGGCATGGTATAGTTTCAGCAAGCCGGACAAAGCATGGAAAGGAATCAAAATTCCACCCCAAAAATTAGGTGGAGACGGCACTGTCTAAGTAGAAACTAGGCAGCCGCAGACCTTTCTCAACGGCCGACGCGAAACCCAAGCAATCCCCACCAGAAATCCCGACGAGTGAAGGAAAAGTCAACATTGGAGCAGCGTCAAAATTCCACGCAGCGCCACGCGGACCAACTAACCAAGCAATGCGACCGGGAGAAGCAAAGCAAGCGAGGAACGAAGGAAGGAGGAGGAAGACGACGGGCTCGATAGTCGATACCTTGGCGAGGAGCTGCTGCGGCTGGAGCTCGGGGTCGGCGAGGGAGCGCGGGCGCGTGCTGGAGCTCCTGGGCAGCGGCGGGCCCTGCTGCTGCCGCTTCGCGGCGTACCGCACCGACGCCGACCGGTCAAACGCGCCTCCTCCCCCGCGCTGCCCCAGCACGAGCGCCGCCGCGGCGGCCAGCGCCTGCTCGTCGATCTCCGCGGCCTTGGCGCCGCCGCCGCGGCGGGAGGACGCGGAGGAGCGCCGCTTGGCCTGCGGCGGGGAGTCGGAGGGGGACGTGCCGGACATGCAGGAGAGCAGAGCGCCCATCGGATCCTCCTCCCGTCCGCTCCGATGCAAGACACCAGCAGTGGTCGTGGGGCGAGGAAGGGGAAAGAGGAAGACGAAGCAGCGGAGCAGAGCAGAGGGGAGGGGGCGCGGCAGAAAGAAACGGCTGGAAAGGAATACGAAAATTTATACTTGCGGTGGTACCGCCGTTTTTGCGGACAGGGACCCCCGTTCCGGCGAAATTCGTGCCCCGGTGGTTGATTGTTGAGGGATCATCAGAGGTGGTGCTGCTGCCTTCGTTTGACACGACGGCACGGGAAATGCTGCGCGTTTGGTCAGCAAAACAGGGCTGACAAAACACCACGACAGAAGAAGAAAGATTACTACGAGTGCGGAGCATCACTGTTGCCAAGGCGATGCGATCTCCAAAGGACCGTATGTCATCTACCGTCTCTGTCACAATGGAAAAAAACTACGATATGTATGGCAGAGGTCTGCATTTCCTGGCACGGCTCGTTCCTTTTCCATACGCCGTCACGTCTTCTTTTGATGGAGCAAACTCGGAGCCTTGAAGTTGAATGCCCGCTTCCACTACGGCACGATGCCGGGCAGTCGGTGTCAGCAGGAAGCACCGGAGGGATCACTGCTGCCGTTGAAACATACTCTCCGTATACTATTTTACAGCCGCTGTGGCTGCAAATGACTGTACTACCACTGGTAAACAGATGCGTTATGCACTTACATTTATTTTATCGGGTACAGTACAAGCGTGCCTCTGCGCGGGTGCGCTTGCGCGACCTCGTAGCGAACGTGAAATGCTGAAAGCGACGTGACCTAGCAGATACTACTAGCAGCGATGGAGAGGATCGGCACCGGCCGGCCGGTGATGGGTCGGGGCCCGTTCGGTGAAGGAAACGACGGCCGGCGGGCGGCCAGCCTAAGTGGCGGCTCATTCGGATCAGCGACGTGCGAGGTGCGAGGTGCGAGAGGAAATTTTTTGTCTTTTTTTTACGCCGTGATACTGCCCCCTCTTTTGGAACGAACTCTCTGTTTCACGTTTCTTGCTGGGACGACCGTTCCGTGGTTTGACCGCGACGGCGGCGTGGCGTGGCGTGCCCACGGAACGGAACAGATCGGGCGGCGGCGCATGCAGACGGCTGAACGGGTCGAAGGAAAACAGCGCGGTGTGACGATGAAGGAAGGAATTGACCCGGGCCAGGTGGTTTGACTTTGCAAGTAACGTTCGGGGCGACGTAGCTCCAAAAGTATGTGGTGAACGCGTACGTGTCCACCACATGCCACGCGCACGTCTACCCTGTTCGCATGTCCAAATATAAGTAGTGGCAGCTGAACGTATCTTGGCTTATAAATTCCTCTATAGGAAAAGAAAGAAGATCAATATCCCGCTCGCTCGTTTCTCACGAATATATGCCAGATGGCCTCGGCACGTACACACGCTCGAGCCATCATGGCGACGAGACAACGACTCCCTAGCTCTCTGCAAGAGCAAGGAATAAGGCCAACTCCACCGCGCGATCCTATCATATCCGCCCCCGTCTGTTTAAGGTAAAACGGACAAATCAGACGGCCCAGCGCGCGGGCGCAAACGGACTTTTGTCCGCTTTGTGTCCGCTTTCGACCCATCCCCGGCCCAAGTTTGCGTCGGTTTTGGGTTGAAACGGACAGCGCGCGGACGGACGGGACGCGCGCGCTTGTCCTCCCCTGGCCCGCCTGTCGGTGGCACAAAGCAAAAAACCCCGCCCGGCCCATTTGGCGCCATTTTCCCCAAACCCACCCACGTCCCTCCCGCCGCCCCCTCCCTCCCCCGTCCATGGCCGACGCCCAGCCAAAATCCGACGGCCCGGCCGTCGACCTGCCCCCAAAGGTGAAGAAGAAGGCGGCGAAGGCGCCAAGGAAGCCACGGGCAGAGTGCACGCCGGAGGAGATCGCCAAGTTGGACGCGGAATCAGCGAAGAGGAGGGAACGGAGAGCGGTCGTCAAGGTCAATGCCGTTGTGGCCAAGTTCGCCGCCCAGCGCGATGCGATGGAGGCCGCGTGGCGCAAGGCCGCGGTCGACAAGAAGGAGGACCTCGTCAACAAAGCGCACGCCCTCCTCATGCTTGGCATGGGCTGAAGGAAATGTGGCCTAGAGGCAATAATAAAGTTATTATTTATTTCCTTATATCATGATAAATGTTTATTATTCATGCTAGAATTGTATTATCCGGAAACATGATACATGTGTGAATACATAGACAAACATAGTGTCACTAGTATGCCTCTACTTGACTAGCTCGTTAAGTAAAGATGGTTGAGTTTCCTAGCCATGGACATGAGTTGTCATTTGATTAACAGGATCACATCATTAGGAGAATGATGTAATTGACTTGACCCATTCCGTTAGCTTAGCACTTGATCGTTTATGTTGGTATTCGTAGCATAATTTTAAAATTTTCCTACGCTCACCAAGATGCATCTATGGAGTCTACTAGCAACGAGGGGAAAGGAGTGCATCTACATACCCTTGTAGATCGCGAGCGGAAGCGTTCCAATGAACGTGGATGACGGAGTCGTACTCGCCGTGATCCAAATCACCGATGACCGAGTGCCGAACGGACGGCACCTCCGCGTTCAACACACGTACGGTGCAGTGACGTCTCCTCCTTCTTGATCCAGCAAGGGGGAAGGAGAGGTTGATGGAGATCCAGCAGCACGACGGCGTGGTGGTGGATGTAGCGGTTCTCCGGCAGGGCTTCGCCGAGCTTCTGCGAGAGAGAGAGAGAGGTGTTGCAGGGGAGGAGGGAGGCGCCCAAGGCTGTAGGTTGCTTCCCTCCCTCCCCCCTTTATATAGGCCCCCTTGGGAGGGGGACGGCCAAAACCCATCTAGGGTTGGGGGGGCGGCGGCCAAGGGGTGGAAGGGGTGCCTTGCACCCCAAGGCAAGGGGGAAGTCCCCCCACCCTAGGGTTCCCAACCCTAGGCGCATGGGGGGAGGCCCATGGGGGGGCGCCCAGCCCACTAGGGGCTGGTTCCCTTCCACTTTCAGCCCATGGGGCCCTCCGGGATAGGTGGCCCCACCCGGTGGACCCCCTGGACCCTTCCGGTGGTCCCGGTACAATACCGGTAACCCCCGAAACTTTCCCGGTGGCCGAAACTGGACTTTCTATATATAATTCTTCACCTCCGGACCATTCCGGAACCTCTCGTGACGTCCGGGATCTCATCCGGGACTCCGAACAACTTTTGGGTTTCCGCATACATATATCTCTACAACCCTAGCGTCACCGAACCTTAAGTGTGTAGACCCTACGGGTTCGGGAGACATGCAGACATGACCGAGACGCCTCTCCGGTCAATAACCAACAGCGGGATCTGGATACCCATGTTGGCTCCCACATGTTCCACGATGACCTCATCGGATGAACCACGATGTCGAGGATTCAGTCAATCCCGTATGCAATTCCCTTTGTCAAACGGTATGTTACTTGCCCGAGATTCGATCATCGGTATCCCAATACCTTGTTCAATCTCGTTACCGGCAAGTCTCTTTACTCGTACCGCAATGCATGATCCCGTGACTAACGCCTTAGTCACATTGAGCTCATTATGATGATGCATTACCGAGTGGGCCCAGAGATACCTCTCCGTCACACGGAGTGACAAATCTCAGTCTCGATCCGTGCCAACCCAACAGACACTTTCGGAGATACCCGTAGTGCACCTTTATAGTCACCCAGTTACGTTGTGACGTTTGGCACACCCAAAGCACTCCTACGGTATCCGGGAGTTGCACGATCTCATGGTCTAAGGAAAAGATACTTGACATTGGAAAAGCTCTAGCAAACGAAACTACACGATCTTTTATGCTATGCTTAGGATTGGGTCTTGTCCATCACATCATTCTCCTAATGATGTGATCCCGTTATCAACGACATCCAATGTCCATAGTCAGGAAACCATGACTATCTGTTGATCAAGGAGCTAGTCAATTAGAGGCTTACTAGGGACACGTTGTGGTCTATGTATTCACACATGTATTACGATTTCCGGACAATACAATTATAGCATGAATAATAGACTATTATCATGAACAAAGAAATATAATAATAACCATTTATTATTGCCTCTAGGGCATATTTCCAACAGTTTAGTATGTTGCTATTGCTTTCTTCATGACTTATACATGTTCCTATGACTATGAGATTATGCAACTCCCGTTTACCAGAGGAACACTTTGTGTGCTATCAAACGTCACAACGTAACTGGGTGATTATAAAGGTGCTCTACAGGTGTCTCCGAAAGTACTTGTTGAGTTGGCGTATTTCGAGATTAGGATTTGTCACTCCGATTGTCGGAGAGGTATCTCTGGGCCCTCTCAGTAATGCACATCACTATAAGCCTTACAAGCATTGTAACTAATGAGTTAGTTGTGGGATGATGTATTACAGAACGAGTAAAGAGACTTGCCGGTAACGAGATTGAACCAGGTATTGAGATAGCGACGATCGAATCTCGGGCAAGTAACATACCGATGACAAGGGGAACAATGTGTTGTTATGCGGTTTGACCGATAAAGATCTTTGTAGAATATGTGGGAGTCAATATGAGCATCCAGGTTCCGCTATTGGTTATTGAGCGGAGACGTGTCTCGGTCATGTCTACATAGTTCTCGAACCAGTAGGGTCCGCACGCTTAAAGTTTGGTGGCGATCGGTATTATGAGTTTTTGTGTTTTGATGTGCCGAAGGTAGTTCGGAGTCCCAGATATGATCACGGACATGACGAGGAGTCTCGAAATGGTCGAGACATAAAGATCGATATATTGGGCGACTATATTCGGACACCGGAAGTGTTCCAAGTGGTTTCGGAGAAAAACCGGAGTACCGGGGGGTTACCGGAACCCCCCGGGGAGTTAATTGGGCCTCATGGGCCTTGGTGGGAGAAGAGGAGGGGCGGCCAGGGCAGCCGCGTGCCCCTCCCCCTCTAGTCCGAATTGGACAAGGAGGGGGGCGGCGCCCCCCTTTTTCCTTCTCCTCCTCTCTCCCTTCCTTCCCCTCCTACTCCAACAAGGAAAAGGAGGAGTCCTACTCCCGGTGGGAGTAGGACTCCCCCCTTGGCGCGCCCTCCTCCTGGCCGGCCGCCTCCCCCTTGCTCCTTTATATACGGGGGCAGGGGGAACCTCTAGACACAAGTTGATCTGTTGATCTATTCCAGCCGTGTGCGGTGCCCCCCTCCACCATATTCCACCTCGGTCATATCGTAGCGGTGCTTAGGCGAAGCCCTGCGTCGGTAGCAACATCATCACCGTCATCACGCTGTCGTACTGACGGAACTCTCCCGTGAAGCTCTGCTGGATCGGAGTTCGCGGGACGTCATCGAGCTGAACGTGTGCTGAACTCGGAGGTGCCGTACGTTCGGTACTTGGATCGGTCGGATCGTGAAGACGTACGACTACATCAACCGCGTTGTGCTAACGCTTCCGCTTTCGGTCTACGAGGGTACGTGGACAACACTCTCCCCTCTCGTTGATATGCATCACCATGATCCTGCGTGTGCGTAGGACTTTTTTCGAAATTACTATGTTCCGCAATAGTGGCATCCGAGCCAGGTTTTATGCGTAGATGTTATATGCACGAGTAGAACACAAGTGAGTTGTGGGCGATACAAGTCATACTGCTTACCAGCATGTCATACTTTGGTTCGGCAGTATTGTTGGATGAAGCGGCCCGGACCGACATTACGCGTACGCTTACGCGAGACTGGTTCTACCGACGTGCTTTGCACACATGTGGCTGACGGGTGTCAGTTTCTCCAGCTTTAGTTGAACCGAGTGTGGCTACGCCCGGTCCTTGAGAAGGTTAAAACAGCACTAACTTGACGAACTATCGTTGTGGTTTTGATGCGTGGGCAAGAACAGTTTTTGCTCAGCCCGTAGCAGCCACGTAAAACTTTCAACAACAAAGTAGAGGACGTCTAACTTGTTTTTGCAGGGCATGTTGTGATGTGATGTGGTCAAGGCATGATGCTATATTTTATTGTATGAGATGATCATGTTTTGTAACCAAGTTATCGGCAACTGGCAGGAGCCATATGGTTGTCGCTTTATTGTATGCAATGCAATCGTCCTATAATTGCTTTACTTTATCACTAAGTGGTAGCAATAGTCGTAGAAGCAATAGTTGGCGAGACGGCAACGATGCTACGATGGAGATCAAGGTGTCGCGCCGGTACGATGGTGATCATGAAGGTGCTTTGGAGATGGAGATCACAAGCACAAGATGATGATGGCCATATCATATCACTTATATTGATTGCATGTGATGTTTATCCTTTATGCATCTTATTTTGCTTTGATTGACGGTAGCATTATAAGATGATCTCTCCCTAAATTTCAAGATAAAAGTGTTCTCCCTGAGTATGCACCGTTGCCAAAGTTCGTCGTGCCGAGACACCACGTGATGATCGGGTGTCATAAGCTCTACGTTCATCTACAACGGGTGCAAGCCAGTTTTGCACACGCAGAATACTCGGGTTAAACTTGACGAGCCTAGCATATGCAGATATGGCCTCGGAACACTGAGACCGAAAGGTCAAGCGTGAATCATATAGTAGATATGATCAACATAGTGATGTTCACCATTGAAAACTACTCTATCTCACGTGATGATCGGACATGGTTTAGTTGATTTGGATCACGTCGTCACTTAAGATGATTAGAGGGATGTCTATCTAAGTGGGAGTTCTTAAGTAATATGATTAATTGAACTTAAATTTATCCTGAACTTAGTACCTGATAGTATTTTGCTTGTCTATGTTGATTGTAGATAGATTGCCCGTGCTGTTGTTCCGTTGAATTTTAATGCGTTCCTTGAGAAAGCAAAGTTGAAAGATGATGGTAGCGATTACACGGACTGGGTCCGTAACTTGAGGATTATCCTCATTGCTGCACAGAAGAATTACGTCCTGGAAGCACCGCTGGGTGCCAGGCCTGCTGCAGATGCAATTGACGACGTTAAGAACGTCTGACAGAGCAAAGCTGATGACTACTCGATAGTTCAGTGTGCCTGCTGCAGATGCAATTGACGACGTTAAGAACGTCTGACAGAGCAAAGCTGATGACTACTCGATAGTTCAGTGTGCCATGCTTTACGGCTTAGAACCGGGACTTCAAGGACGTTTTGAACGTCATGGAGCATAAGAGATGTTCCAGGAGTTGAAGCTAATATTTCAAGCAAATGCCCGGATTGAGAGATATGAAGTCTCCAATAAGTTCTACAGCTGCAAGATGGAGGAGAATAGTTCTGTCAGTGAACATATACTCAAAATGTCTGGGTATAACAATCACTTGATTCGACTGGGAGTTAATCTTCCGGATGATAGTGTCATTGACAAAATTCTTCAATCACTGCCACCAAGCTACAAGAGCTTCGTGATGAACTATAATATGCAAGGGATGGATAAGACAATTCCCGAGCTCTTCGCAATGCTAAAGGCTGCGGAGGTAGAAATCAAGAAGGAGCATCAAGTTTTGATGGTCAATAAGACCACTAGTTTCAAGAAAAAGGACAAAGGGAAGAAGAAGGGGAACTTCAAGAAGAACGGCAAACAAGTTGCTGCTCAAGAACAGAAACCCAAATCTGGACCTAAGCCTGAGACTGAGTGCTTCTACTGCAAGCATAATGGTCACTGGAAGCAGAACTGCCCCAAGTATTTGGCGGATAAGAAGGATGGCAAGGTGAACAAAGGTATATGTGATATACATGTTGGTGAACGTAGCAATAATTCAAAATTTTCCTACGTGTCACCAAGATCAATCTAGGAGATGCTAGCAACGAGATAGAGGGAGTGCATCTTCATACCCTTGAAGATCGCTAAGCGAAAGCGTTACAAGAACGCGGTTGATGGAGTCGTACTCGCGGCGATTCAAATCGCAGAAGATCCGATCTAACGCCGAACGGACGGCGCCTCCGCGTTCAACACACGTACAGCCCGGGGACGTCTCCTTCTTCTTGATCCAGCAAGGGGAGAGGAGAATTTGAGGGAGAACTCCAGCAGCACGACGGCGTGGTGGCAATGGAGCTCGTGGTTCTCCGGCAGAGCTTCGCTAAGCACTACGGAGGAGCAGGAGGAGTTGGAGGAGGACAGGGCTGCACCAGGCAAGGGGTTCGGCTGCCCTCCCACCCCCTCACTATATATAGGGGGAAGGGGAGAGGGGGCCGGCCCCTCTAGATGGATCTAGAGGAGGAGGCGGCGGCCAGGGGAAACCCTAGATGGGTTTGGGCGCCCCCACCCCCTAGGAAACTTGCCCCCCAAGCCGGGAGGGGCGGCTGCCCTAGGGGTGGCGCCCCCACCTCTCCTGGTTACGTGAGAGGGGTTGGTAGGGGCGCACAGCCCCTTAGTGGGCTGGTTTGCCCCTTCCCCTTGGCCCATAAGGCCCCCCAACGCTTGTCGGGGCTTCGGAAACCCCTTTCGGACATGCTGGCCATAGCCTGGTACCCTCGGAACAATTCCGGACTCCAATACCCTTCGTCCAATATACCGATCTTCACCTCCGGACCATTCCGGAGCTCCTCGTCATGTCCGGATCTCATCCGGGACTCCGAACAACCTTCGGTAACCACATACTATTTCCCATAACAACTCTAGCGTCACCGAACCTTAAGTGTTTAGACCCTACGGGTTCGGGAACCATGCAGACATGACCGAGACACCTCTCCGGCCGATAACCAATAGCGGGATCTGGATACCCATATTGGCTCCCATATGTTCCACGATGATCTCGTCGGATGAACCACGATGTCGGGGATTCAATCAATCCCGTATACAATTCCCTTTGTCTATCGGTATGTTACTTGCCCGAGATTCGATCGTCGGTATCCCAATACCTCGTTCAATCTCGTTACCGGCAAGTCTCTTTACTCGTTCCGTAACGCATGATCCCGTGGCTAACTCATTAGTCACATTGAGCTCATTATGATGATGCATTACCGAGTGGGCCTAGAGATACCTCTCCGTCATACGGAGTGACAAATCCCAGTCTCGATTCGTGCCAACCCAATAGACACTTTCGGAGATACCTGTAGTGCACCTTTATAGCCACCCAGTTACGTTGTGACGTTTGGTACACCCAAAGCATTCCTACGGTATCCGGGAGTTGCACAATCTCATGGTCTAAGGAAACGATACTTGACATTAGAAAAGCTCTTAGCAAACGAACTACACGATCTTGTGCTATGCTTAGGATTGGGTCTTGTCCATCACATCATTCTCCTAATGATGTGATCCCGTTATCAATGACATCCAATGTCCATGGTCAGGAAACCATAACCATCTATTGATCAACGAGCTAGTCAACTAGAGGCTTACTAGGGACATGTTGTGGTCTATGTATTCACACATGTATTACGGTTTCCAGTTAATACAATTATAGCATGAACAATAGACAATTATCATGAACAAGGAAATACAATAATAACCATTTTATTATTGCCTCTAGGGCATATTTCCAACAGTCTCCCACTTGCACTAGAGTCAATAATCTAGTTCACATCACTATGTGATTGTAATGAATCCAACACCCATGGGGTTTGTTCATATCTCGCTTGTGAGAGAGGTTATTAGTCAACGGGTCTGAACCTTTCAGATCCGTGTGTGCTTTACAAATCTCTATGTCATCTTGTAGATGCAGCTACCACGCGCTACTTGGAGCTATTCCAAATAACTGCTCTACTATACGAATCCAGTTCACTACTCAGAGTCATCCGGATTAGTGTCAAAGTTTGCATCGACGTAACCCTTACGACGAACTCTTTTACCACCTCCATAATCGAGAAAATTCCTTAGTCCACTAGTTACTAAGGATAAGTTCGACCGCTGTCATGTGATCCATTCCTGGATCACTATTGTACCCCTTGACTAACTCATGGCAAGGCACACTTCAGGTGCGGTACACAGCATAGCATACTGTAGAGCCTACGTCTAAAGCATAGGGGACGACCTTCGTCCTTTCTCTCTCTTCTGCCGTGGTCAGGTCTTGAGTCTTACTCAATACTCACACCTTGTAACACAGCCAAGAACTCCTTCTTTGCTGATCTATTTTGAACTCCTTCAAAATCTTGTCACGGTATGTATTCATTTGAAAGTACTATTAAGCGTTTTTGATCTATCCTTATAGATCTTGATGCTCAATGTTCAAGTAGCTTAATCCAGGTTTTCCATTGAAAAACACTTTTCAAATAACCCTGTATGCTTTCCAGAAATTCTACATCATTTCTGATCAACAATATGTTAACAACATATACTCATCAAAAATTCTATAGTGCTCCCACTCACTTCTTTGGAAATACAAGTTTCTCATAAACTTTGTAAAAACCCAAAATCTTTGATCATCTCATCAAAGCGTACATTCCATCTCCGAGATGCTTACTCCAGTCCTTAGAAGGATTGCTGGAGCTTTGCATACTTGTTAGCATATTTCAGGATTGAAAAAACCTTCTGGTTGTATCACATACAACCTTTCCTCAAGAAAATCGTCGAGGAAACAATGTTTTAACATCCTATCTGCAAGATTTCATAAATAATGCAGTAACTGCTAATATAATTCCAACAGACTCTTAGCATCGCTACGAGTGAGAAAGTCTCATAGCAGTAAACTCCTTGAACTTGTCGGAAAACATCTTAACGACAAGTCGAGCTTTCTTAATGGTGACACTTACCATCATTGTCCGTCTTCCTTTTAAAATCCATCTGCACCCAACAGCCTTACGACCATCAAGTAGTTCTTCCAAAGTCTATACTTTGCTTTTATACATGGATCCTCTCTCGGATTTTATGGCCTCGAGCCATTCATCGAAATCTGGGCCCACCATCGCTTCTCCATAGCTCGTAGGTTCATTGTTGTCTAGCAACATGACTTCCAAGACAAGATTACGTACCACTCTGAAGTAGAATGTATCCTTGTCGACCTACGAGGTTTGGTAGTGACTTGATCCGAAGTTTCATGATCACTATCATAAGCTTCCACTTCAATTGGTGTAGGTGCCACAGGAACAACTTCCTGTGCCCTGCTACACACTAGTTGAAGTGACGGTTCAATAACCTCATCACCTCCACCATCCTCCCACTCAATTCTTTCGAGAGAAACTTTTCCTCGAGAAAGGACCCGTTTCTAGAAACAATCACTTTTGCTTCCAGATCTGAAATAGGAGGTATACCCAACTGTTTTGGGTATTCTATGAAGATGCATTTACTCGCTTTGGGTTCGAGCTTATCAGCCTGAAACTTTTCCACATAAGCGTCGCAGCCCCAAACTTTTAAGAAACGACAGCTTAGGTTTCTCTAAACCATAGTTCATACGGTGTCGTCTCAACGAAATTGCGTGGTGCCCTATTTAAAGTGAATGCGGTTGTCTCTAATGCCTAACCCATAAACGATAGTGGTAATTCGATAAGAGACATCATGGTATGCACCATATCCAATAGGGTGCAGTTATGATGTTCGGACACACCATCACACTATGGTGTTCCAGGCGGTATTAGTTGTGAAACTATTTCCACAATGTCTTAATTGTGTGCCAAACTCGTAACTCAGATATCTCTATGATCATATCATAGACATCTTATCCTCTTGTCACGACGATCTTCAACTTCACTCTGAAATTACTAGAACCTTTCAATAATTCAGACTTGTGTTTCATCAAGTAAATATTCTTAGCATATACTCAAATCATCTATGAAGTAAGAACATAACGATATCCACTGCGTGCCTCAGCACTCATTGGACTGCACACATCAAATGTATTACTTCCAACAAGTTGCTCTCTTGTTCCATCTTACTGAAAACGAGGCCTTTCAGTCATCTTTCCCATGTGGTATGATTTGCATGTCTCAAGTGATTCAAAATCAAGTGAGTCCAAACGATCCATCTGTATGGAGTTTCTTCATGCGTATAAACCAATAGACATGGTTCGCATGTCTCAAACTTTTCAAAAAAACGAGTGAGTCCAAAGATCCATCAACATGGAGCTTCTTCATGCGTTTTATACCAATATGACTCAAATGGCAGTTCCACAAGTATGTGGTACTATCATTACTATCTTATATCTTTTGGCATGAACATGTGTATCACTACGATCGAGATTCAATAAACCATTCATTTTAGGTGCAAGACCATTGAAGGTATTATTCAAATAAGCAGAGTAACCATTATTCTCCTTAAATGAATAACCATATTGCGATAAACATAATCCAATCATGTCTATGCTCAACGCAAACACCAAATAACAATTATTTAGGTTTAACACCAATCCCGATGGTAGAGGGAGCATGCGATGCTTGATCACATCAACCTTGGAAACACTTCCAACACATATCGTCATCTCACCTTCATCTAGTCTCCGTTTATTCCGTAGCTTTTTATTTCGAGTTACTAACACTTAGCAACCGAACTGGTATTTTAATACCCTGGTGCTACTACGAGTACTAGTAAAGTACACATTATAATGTATATCCAATATACTTATGTCGGCCTTGCCAGCCTTCTCATCTACCAAGTATCTAGGGTAGTTCTGCTTCAGTGACCGTTCCCCTTATTTCAGAAGCACTTAGTCTCGGGTTTGGGTTCAACCTTGGGTTTCTTCACTAGAGCAGCAACTGATTTGCCGTTTCATGAAGTATCCCTTTCTTGCCCTTGCCCTTCTTGAAACTAGTGGTTTTACTAACCATCAACAATTGATGCTCCTATTTGATTTCTACTTTCGCGGTGTCGCGAATAGCTCAAGGATCATCATATCTATCCCTGATATGTTATAGTTCATCACGAAGCTCTAGTAGCTTGGTGGCAATGACTTTGGAGAACCATCACTATCTCATCTGGAAGATTAACTCCCACTCGATTCAAGCGATTGTAGTACTCATACAATCTGAGCACATGCTCAACGATTGAGGTTTTCTCCTTAGTTTGCAGGCTTAAGAAACTTGTCAGAGGTCTCATACCTCTTGACGTGGGCACTAGTCTGAAATCCCAATTTCAGTCTTTGGAACATCTCATATGTTCTGCGACGTTTCAAAACCGTCTTTGGCGCCTCAATTCTAAACCATTTAGCATTACGCACTGAACTATCATGTAGTCATCAAAATGTGTATGTCAGATGTTCGCAACATCCACAGACGACGCTCGAGGTTCAGCACACCGAGCGGTGCATTAAGGACATAAGCCTTCTGCACAGCAATGAGGATAATCCTCAGTTTACGGACCCAGTCCGCATAATTTCTACTATCAACTTTCAACTAAATTTTCTCTAGGAACATATCTTAAACAATAGAACCAAAGCGTAAGCTACGACATAATTTGCAAAGACCTTTTGACTATGTTCATGATAATTAAGTTCATCTGATTATTTAATGAACTCCCACTTAGATAGACATCCCTCTAGTCATCTAAGTAATACATGATCTGAATCGACTAGACCGTGTCCGATCATCATGTGAGACGGACTAGTCATCAATGGTGAACATCTCTATGTTGATCGTATCTACTATACGACTCGTGTTCGACCTTTCGGTCTCTTGTGTTCCGAGGCCATGTCTGTACATGCTAGGCTCGTCAAGTCAACCTAAGTGTTTCGCATGTGTAAATCTGGCTTACACCCGTTGTATGCGAACGTTAGAATCTATCACACCCGATCATCATGTGGTGCTTCGAAACAACGAACCTTCGCACCGGTGCACAGTTAGGGGGAACACTGTCTTGAAATTTTAGCGAGGGATCATCTTATTTATGCTACCGTCGTTCTAAGCAAATAAGATGTAAACATGACAAACATCACATGCAAATCATAAAGTGACATGATATGGCCAATATCATCTTGCGCCTTTTGATCTCCATCTTCGAGGCGTGGCATGATCACCTTCGTCACCGGCATGACACCATGATCTCTATCATCATGATCTCCATCATCGTGTCTTCATGAAGTTGTCTCGTCAACTATTACTTCTACTACTATGGCTAACGGTTAGCAATAAAGTAAAGTAATTACATGGCGTTTTTCATTGACACGCAGGTCATACAATAAATTAAGACAACTCCTATGGCTCCTGCCGGTTGTCATACTCATCGACATGCAAGTCGTGATTCCTATTACAAGAACATGATCAATCTCATACATCACATATATATAATTCATCACATCTTTTTGGCCATATCACATCACATAGCATACCCTGCAAAAACAAGTTAGACGTCCTCTAATTGTTGTTGCATGTTTTACGTGGCTGCTATGGGTTTCTAGCAAGAACGTTTCTTACCTACGCAAAAGCCACAACGGTGATATGCCAATTGCTATTTACCCTTCATAAGGACCCTCTTCATCGAATCCGATGTGACTAAAGTGGGAGAGACAGACACCCGCTAGCCACCTTATGCATCAAGTGCATGTCAGTCGGTGGAACCTGTCTCACGTAAGTGTACGTGTAAGGTCGGTCCGGGCCGCTTCATCCCACAATGCCGCCGAATCAAGATAAGACTAGTAACGGCAAGCAAATTGAACAAATCATCGCCCACAACTACTTTGTGTTCTACTCGTGCATAGAATCTACGCATAGACCTAGCTCATGATGCCACTGTTGGGGAACGTAGCAATAATTCAAAATTTCCCTACGTGTCACCAAGATCAATCTAGGAGATGCTAGCAACGAGAGAGAGGGAGTGCATCTTCATACCCTTGAAGACCGCTAAGCAGAAGCGTTCCAAGAACGCGGTTGCTGGAGTCGTACTCGCGGCGATTCAAATAGCAGAAGATCCGATCTAGCGCCGAACGGACGGCGCCTCCGCGTTCAACACACGTACAGCCCGGGGATGTTTCCTCCTTCTTGATCCAGCAAGGGGAGAGGAGAAGTTGAGGGAGAACTCCAGCAGCACGACGGCGTGGTGGCAATGGAGCTCGTGGTTCTCCAGCAGAGCTTCGCTAAGCACTACGGAGGAGCAGGAGGAGTTGGAGGAGGACAGGGCTGCGCCAGGCAAGGGGTGCGGCTGCCCTCCCACCCCCTCACTATATATAGGGGGAAGGGGAGAGGGGGCCGGCCCTCTAGATGGATCTAGAGGAGGAGGCGGCGGCCAAGGGAAACCCTAGATGGGTTTGGGCGCCCCCACCCCCTAGGAAACTTGCCCCCCAAGCCGGGAGGGGCGGCTGCCCTAGGGGTGGCGCCCCACCTCTCCTGGTTACGTGAGAGGGGTTGGGAGGGGCGCGCAGCCCCTTAGTGGGTCTAGAGGAGGAGGCGGTGGCCAGGGGAAACCCTAGATGGGTTTGGGCGCCCCCACCCCCTAGGAAACTTGCCCCCCAAGCCGGGAGGGGCGGCTGACCTAGGGGTGGCGCCCCCACCTCTCCTGGTTACGTGAGAGGGGTTGGGAGGGGCGCACAACCCCTTTGTGGGCTGGTTTGCCCCTTCCCCTTGGCCCATAAGGCCCCCCAACGCTTGCCGGGGCCTCTGAAACCCCTTTCGGACATGCTGGCCATAGCCTGGTACCCCCGGAACAATTCCGGACTCCAATACCCTTCGTCCAATATACCGATCTTCACCTCCGGACCATTCCGGAGCTCCTCGTCATGTCCGGGATCTCACCCGGGACTCCGAACAACCTTCGGTAACCACATACTATTTCCCATAACAACTCTAGCGTCACCGAACCTTAAGTGTGTAGACCCTACGGGTTCGGGAACCATGCAGACATGACCGAGACACCTCTTCGGCCAATAACCAATAGCGGGATCTGGATACCCATATTGGCTCCCACATGTTCCATGATGATCTCATCGGATGAACCACGATGTCGGGGATTCAATCAATCCCGTATACAATTCCCTTTGTCTATCGGTATGTTACTTGCCCAAGATTCGATCGTCGGTATCCCAATACCTCGTTCAGTCTCGTTACCGGCAAGTCTCTTTACTCGTTCCGTAACGCATGATCCCGTGGCTAACTCATTAGTCACATTGAGCTCATTATGATGATGCATTACCGAGTGGGCCTAGAGATACCTCTCCGTCATACGGAGTGACAAATCCTAGTCTCGATTCGTGCCAACCCAACAGACACTTTCGGAGATACCTGTAGTGCACCTTTATAGCCACCCAGATACGTTGTGACGTTTGATACACCCAAAGCATTCCTACGGTATCCGGGAGTTGCACAATCTCATGGTCTAAGGAAACGATACTTGACATTAGAAAAGCTCTTAGCAAACGAACTACACGATCTTGTGCTATGCTTAGGATTGGGTCTTGTCCATCACATCATTCTCCTAATGATGTGATCCCGTTATCAATGACATCCAATGTCCATGGTCAGGAAACCATAACCATCTATTGATCAACGAGCTAGTAAACTAGAGGCTTACTAGGGACATGTTGTGGTCTATGTATTCACACATGTATTACGGTTTCCAGTTAATACAATTATAGCATGAACAATAGACAATTATCATGAACAAGGAAATACAATAATAACCATTTTATTATTGCCTCTAGGGCATATTTCCAACAATACATGTTATTGATGTGTACCTTACTAGAGCTCGCAGTAGCACCTGGGTATTTGATACTGGTTATGTTGCTAATATTTGCAACTCGAAACAGGGACTACGGATTAAGCGAAGCCTGGCTAAGGACGAGGTGACGATGCGCGTAGGAAATGGTTCCAAAGTCGATGTGATCACCGTCGGCACGCTACCTCTACATCTACCTTCGGGATTAGATTTAGACCTAAATAATTGTTATTTGGTGCCAGCGTTGAGCATGAATATTATATCTGGATCTTGTTTGATGCGAGACGGTTATTCATTTAAATCTGAGAATAATGGTTGTTCTATTTATATGAGTAATATCTTTTATGGTCATGCACCCTTGAAGAGTGGTCTATTTTTGTTAAATCTCGATAGTAGTGATACACATATTCATAATGTTGGAACCAAAAGATGCATAGTTGATAATGATAGTGCAACTTATTTGTGGCACTGCCATTTAGGTCATATTGGTGTAAAGCGCATGAAGAAACTCCATACCGATGGACTTTTGGAATCACTTGATTATGAATCACTTGGTACTTGCGAACCATGCCTTATGGGCAAGATGACTAAAATGCCGTTCTCCGGAACAATGGAGCGAGAGACAGATTTGTTGGAAATCATACATACTGATGTATGTGGACCGATGAATATTGAGGCTCGCGGCGGGTATCGTTATTTTCTCACCTTCACAGATGATTTGAGCAGATATGGGTATATCTACTTAATGAAACATAAGTCTGAAACATTTGAAAAGTTCAAAGAATTTCAGAGTGAAGTGGAAAATCATCGTAACAAGAAAATAAAGTTTCTACGATCTGATCGTGGAGGAGAATATTTGAGTTACGAGTTTGATCTACATTTGAAACAATGCGGAATAGTTTCGCAACTCACGCCACCCGGAACACTACAACGTAATGGTGTGTCCGAACGTCGTAATCGTACTTTACTAGATATCGTGCGATCTATGATGTCTCTTACTGATTTACCGCTATTGTTTTGGGGTTATGCTTTAGAGACGGCTGCATTCATGTTAAATAGGGCACCATCGAAATCCGTTGAGACGATGCCTTATGAACTGTGGTTTGGCAAGAAACCAAAGTTGTCATTTCTTAAAGTTTGGGGCTGCGATGCTTATGTGAAAAAGCTTCAACCTAATAAGCTCGAACCCAAATCGGAGAAACGTGTCTTCATAGGATACCCAGAGGAAACTGTTGGGTACACCTTCTATCACAGATCCGAAGGCAAGACATTGGCAAGACATTCGTTGCTAAGAATGGATCCTTTCTAGAGAAGGAGTTTCTCTCGAAAGAAGTGAGTGGGAGGAAAGTAGAAATTGATGAGGTAACTGTACCTGCTCCCTTATTGGAAAGTAGTTCATCACAGAAACCGGTTCCTGTGACACCAACACCAATTAGTGAGGAAGCTAATGATATTGATCATGAAACTTCAGATCAAGTTACTACTGAACCTCGTAGGTCAACCAGTGTAAGATCCGCACCAGAGTGGTACGGTAATCCTATTCTGGAGGTCATGTTACTTGACCAAGGCGAACCTATGAACTATGAAGAAGCGATGGTGAGCCTAGATTCCGCAAAATGGCTTGAGGCCATGAAATCTGAGATGGGATCCATGTATGAGAACAAAGTGTGGACTTTGGTTGACTTGCCCGATGATCGGCAAGCCATTGAGAATAAATGGATCTTCAAGAAGAAGACTGACGTTGACGGTAATGTTACTGTCTATAAAGCTCGACTTGTTGCGAAAGGTTTTCGACAAGTTCAAGAGATTGACTATGATGAGACTTTCTCACCCGTAGCGATGCTTAAGTCTGTCCGAATCATGTTAGCAATTGCCGCATTTTATGATTATGAAATTTGGCAAATGGATGTCATAACTGCATTCCTGAATGGATTTCTGGAAGAAGAATTGTATATGATGCAACCAGAAGGTTTTGTCGATCCAAAGGGAGCTAACAAAGTGTGCAAGCTCCAGCGATCCATTTATGGACTGGTGCAAGCCTCTCGGAGTTGGAATAAATGTTTTGATAGTGTGATGAAAGCATATGGTTTTATACAGACTTTTGGAGAAGATTGTATTTACAAGAAAGTGAGTGGGAGCTCTGTAGCATTTCTAATATTATATGTGGATGACATATTACTGATTGGAAATGATATAGAATTTCTGGATAGCATAAAAGGATACTTGAATAAGAGTTTTTCAATGAAGGACCTCGGTGAAGCTGCTTACATATTGGGCATCAAGATCTATAGAGATAGATCAAGACGCTTGATTGGACTTTCACAAAGCACATGCCTTGACAAAGTTTTGAAGAAGTTCAAAATGGATTAGGCAAAGAAAGGGTTCTTGCCTGTGTCACAAGGTGTGAAGTTGAGTAAGACTCAATGCCCGACCACTGCAGAAGATAGAGAGAAAATGACAGAAGTTCCCTATGCTTCAGCCATAGGCTCTATCATGTATGCAATGTTGTGCAGACCTGATGTGTGCCTTGCTATAAGTTTAGCAGGGAGGTACCAAAGTAATCCAGGAGTGGATCACTGGACAGCGGTCAAGAACATCCTGAAATACCTGAAAAGGACTAAGGATATGTTTCTCGTTTATGGAGGTGACAAAGAGCTAGTCGTAAATGGTTACGTCGATGCAAGCTTTGACACTGATCCGGACGATTCTAAATCGCAAACCGGATACGTGTTTATATTGAACGGTCGAGCTGTCAGTTGGTGTAGTTCTAAACAAAGCGTTGTGGCGGGATCTACGTGTGAAGCGGAGTACATATCTAGTAAGAGACATCATAGATCGCACCATATCTAGTAAAGTACGATTACGACATTCGGACACACCATTTCGTTGTGGTGTTCCGGGTGGCGTGAGTTGGGAAACTATTCTGCATTGTTTCAAATGAAGACCAAACTCGTAACTCAAATATTCTCCTCCACGATCAGATCATAGAAACTTTATTTTCTTGTTATGATGATTTTCCACTTCACTCTGAAATTCTTTGAACTTTTCAAATGTTTCAGACTTATGTTTCATTAAGTAGATATACCCATATCTGCTTAAATCATCTGTGAAGGTGAGAAAATAACGATACCCGCCGCGAGCCTCAATATTCATCGGACCACATACATCTGTATGTATGATTTCCAATAAATCTATTGCTCGCTCCATAGTTCCGGAGAACGGTGTTTTAGTCATCTTGCCCATGAGGCATGGTTCGCAAGTACCAAGTGATTCATAATCAAGTGGTTCCAAAAGTCCATCAGTATGGAGTTTCTTCATGCGCTTTACACCAATATGACCTAAACGGCAGTGCCACAAATAAGTTGCACTATCATTATCAACTCTGCATCTTTTGGTTTCAATATTATGAATATGTGTATCACTACTATCGAGATTCAACAAAAATAGACCACTCTTCAAGGGTGCATGAGCAAAAAAGATATTACTCATATAAATAGAACAACCATTATTCTTTGGTTTAAATGAATAACCGTCTCGCATCAAACAAGATCCAGATATAATGTTCACGCTCAACGCTGGCACCAAATAACAATTATTCAGGTCTAAAACTAATCCCGAAGGTAGATGTAGAGGTGTGTGCCGACTGCGATCACATCGGCTTTGGAACCATTTCACAGGCGCATCGTCACCTCGTCCTTAGCCAATCTTCGCTTAATCCGTAGTCCTTGTTTCGAGTTGCAAATATTAGCAACAGAACCAGTATCAAATACCCAGGTGCTACTGCGAGCATTAGTAAGGTACACATCAATAACATGTATATCACATATACCTTTGTTCACCTTGCCATCCTTCTTATCCGCCAAATACTTGGGGCAGTTCCGCTTCCAGTGACCAGTCTGCTTGCAGTAGAAGCACTCAGTCTCAGGCTTAGGTCCAGACTTGGGTTTCTTCTCCTGAGCAGCAACTTGTTTGATGTTCTTCTTGAAGTTCCCCTTCTTCTTCCCTTTGCCCTTTTTCTTGAAATTGGTGGTCTTATTGACCATCAACACTTGACGCTCCTTGATTTCTACCTCCGCAGCCTTTAGCATTGCGAAGAGCTCGGGAATCGTCTTATCCATCCCTTGCATGTTATAGTTCATCACGAAGCTCTTGTAGCTTGGTGGCAGTGATTGAAGAATTCTGTCAATGACGCTATCATCCGGAAGATTAACTCCCAGTTGAATCAAGTGATTGTTATACCCAGACATTCTGAGTATATGCTCACTGACAGAACTATTCTCCTCCATCTTGCAGCTGTAGAACTTAGTGGAGACTTCATATCTCTCAATCTGGGCATTTGCTTGAAATATTAACTTCAACTCTTGGAACATCTCATATGCTCCATGACGTTCAAAATGTCGTTGAAGTCCCGGTTCTAAGCCGTAAAGCATGGCACACTGAACTATCGAGTAGTCATCAGCTTTGCTCTGCCAGACGTTCATAACATCTGGTGTTGCTCCTGCAGCAGGTTTGGCACCTAGCGGTGCTTCCAGGACGTAATTCTTCTGTGCAGCAATGAGGATAATCCTCAAGTTACGGACCCAGTCCGTGTAATTGCTACCATCATCTTTCAACTTTGCTTTCTCAAGGAACGCATTAAAATTCAACAGAACAACAGCACGGGCCATCTATCTACAACAACATAGACAAGCAAGATACTATCAGGTACTAAGTTCATGATAAATTTAAGTTCAATTAATCATATTACTTAAGAACTCCAACTTAGATAGACATTCCTCTAATCCTCTAAGTGATCACGTGATCCATATCAACTAAACCATGTCCGATCATCATGTGAGATGGAGTAGTTTCAATGGTGAACATCACTATGTTGATCATATCTACTATATGATTCACGCTCGACCTTTCGGTCTCAGTGTTCCAAGGCCATATCTGTTATATGCTAGGCTCATCAAGTTTAACCTGAGTATTCCGCGTGTGCAACTGTTTTGCACCCGTTGTATTTGAACGTAGAGCCTATCACACCCGATCATCACGTGGTGTCTCAGCACGAAGAACTTTCGCAATGGTACATACTCAGGGAGAACACCTATACCTTGATAATTTAGTGAGAGATCATCTTATATTGCTACTGTCGATCTAAGCAGAATAAGATGCATAAAAGATAAACATCACATGCAATCAATATAAGTGATATGATATGGCCATCATCATCTTGTGCTTGTGATCTCCATCTCTGAAGCACCGTCATGATCACCATCGTCATCGGCGCGACACCTTGATCTCCATCGTAGCATCGTTGTCGTCTCGCCAACTATTGCTTCTATGACTATCGCTACCGCTTAGTGATAAAGTAAAGCAATTACAGGGCGATTGCATTGCATACAATAAAGCGACAACCATATGGCTCCTGCCAGTTGCCGATAACTCGGTTACAAAACATGATCATCTCATACAATAAAATATAGTATCATGCCTTGACCATATCACATCACAACATGCCCTGCAAAAACAAATTAGACGTCCTCTACTTTGTTGTTGCAAGTTTTACGTGGCTGCTACGGGCTGAGCAAGAACCGTTCTTACCTACACATCAAAACCACAACGATAGTTTGTCAAGTTGGTGTTGTTTAAACCTTCGCAAGGACCGGGCGTAGCCACACTCAGTTCAACTAAAGTTGGAGAAACTGACACCCGCTAGTCACCTGTGTGCATAGCACGGCGGTAAAACCTGTCTCGCGTAAGCGTACGCGTAATGTCGGTCCGGGCCGCTTCATACAACAATACCGCCGAACCAAAGTGTGACATGCTGGTAAGCAGTATGACTTATATCGCCCACAACTCACTTGTGTTCTACTCGTGCATATTACATCAACGCATAAAACCTGGCTCGGATGCCACTGTTGGGGAACGTAGTAATTTCAAAAAAATTCCTACGCACACGCAAGATCATGGTGATGCATAGCAACGAGAGGGGAGAGTGTTTTCCACGTACCCTCGTAGACCGAAAGCGGAAGCGTTAGCACAACGCGGTTGATGTAGTCGTACGTCTTCACGATCCGACCGATCAAGTACCAAACGCACGGCACCTCCGAGTTCAGCACACGTTCAGCTCGATGACGTCCCTCGAACTCCGATCCAGCCGAGCTTTGAGGGATAGTTCCGTCAGCACGACGACGTGGTGATGATGGTGATGTTCTACCGACGCAGGGCTTCGCCTAAGCACTGCTACGATATTATCGAGGTGGATTATGGTGGAGGGGGCACCGCACACGGCTAAGAGATCAAGAGATCAATTGTTGTGCCTATGGGGTGCCCCCCTCCTCCGTATATAAAGGGGGGAGGAGGAGAGGGCCAGCCAAGGGGGTGGCGCGCCCTAGGAGGGGGAAACCTACTCCAAGTAGGTTTGCCCCTCCCTTTCCTAGTCCAAGAAGGAGGGGGAAGGAAGGAGTGGGAGAGGGGAAAGGCAAGGGGGCGCCGCCCCCCTTTCCTTGTCCTATTCGGACTCAAGGGGAGGGGGCGCGCCTCTTGCCCTGGTCGGCCCCTCTCTCTCTCCACTAGGGCCCAACAAGGCCCATTAGTTCCCGGGGGGTTCCGGTAACCCCCGGTACTCCGATAAATGTTCGAAACCTTCCGGAACCTTTCCGGTGTCCAAACATAGTCGTCCAATATATCGATCTTTACGTCTCGACCATTTCGAGACTCCTCGTCATGTCCGTGATCACATCCGGGACTCCGAACAACCTTCGGTACATCAAAACACATAAACTCATAATATAACCGTCATCGAACTTTAAGCGTGCAGACCCTACAGGTTCGAGAACTATGTAGACATGACCGAGACATGTCTCCGGTCAATAACCAATAGTTGAACCTGGATGCTCATATTGGCTCCCACATATTCTACGAAGATCTTTATCGATCAAACCGCATAACAACATACGTTGTTCACTTTGTCATCGGTATGTTACTTGCCCGAGATTTGATCGTCGGTATCTCAATACCTAGTTCAATCTCGTTACTGACAAGTCTCTTTACTCGTTCCGTAATACATCATCCCGCAACTAACTCATTAATTGCAATGCTGGATGATGTATTATAGAACGAGTAAAGAGACTTGCCGGTAACGAGATTGAACCAGGTATTGAGATACCGACGATCGAATCTCGGGCAAGTAACATACCGATGACAAAGGGAACAACGTATGTTGTTATGCGGTTTGACCGATAAAGATCTTCGTAGAATATGTGGGAGCCAATATGAGCATCCAGGTTCCGCTATTGGTTATTGACCGGAGACGTGTCTCGGTCTTGTCTACATAGTTCTCGAACCCGTGGGGTCCGCACGCTTAAAGTTTGGTGACGATCGGTATTATAAGTTTTTGTGTTTTGATGTACCAAAGGTAGTTCGGAGTCCCGGATATGATCACGGACATGACGAGGAGTCTCGAAATGGTCGAGACATAAAGATCGATATATTGGATGACTATATTCGGACACCGGAAGTGTTCCAAGTGGTTTCGGAGAAAAACCGGAGTACCGGGGGGTTACCGGAACCCCCCGGGGAGTTAATTGGGCCTCATGGGCCTTAGTGGGAGAAGAGGAGGGGCGGCCAGGGCAGCCGCGCGCCCCCTCCCCCTCTAGTCCGAATTGGACAAGGAGGGGGCGGCGCCCCCCTTTTTCCTTCTCCTCCTCTCTCCCTTCCTTCCCCTCCTTCTCCAACAAGGAAAAGGAGGAGTCCTACTCCCGGTGGGAGTAGGACTCCCCCCTTGGTGTGCCCTCCTCCTGGCCGGCCGCCTCCCCCCTTGCTCCTTTATATACGGGGGCAGGGGGCACCTCTAGACACAAGTTGATCTGTTGATCTATTCCAGCCGTGTGCGGTGCCCCCCTCCACCATATTCCACCTCGGTCATATCGTAGCGGTGCTTAGGCGAAGCCCTGCGTCGGTAGCAACATCATCACCATCATCACGCCGTCATGCTGACGGAACTCTCCCGTGAAGCTCTGCTGGATCGGAGTTCGCGGGACGTCATCAAGCTGAACGTGTGCTGAACTCGGAGGTGCCGTACGTTCGGTACTTGGATCGGTCGGATCGTGAAGACGTACGACTACATCAACCGCGTTGTGCTAACGCTTCCGCTTTCGGTCTACGAGGGTACGTGGACAACACTCTCCCCTCTCGTTGCTATGCATCAACATGATCCTGCGTGTGCGTAGGATTTTTTTTGAAATTACTACGTTCCCCAACATGGGTCGTCCGGCCGGTTTCCCTGCAGCGGCCGTCTGCCTGGCAAGCACAGGCTCGTCGGTCGCCCGGCCTCCGCACTACCAGTCGTCGACGTCGCAGACCACACCCATGTCGCCCGGCTTTCCTCCGCCAAGGCACGACGGCCAGACCCGTTTCTCGGGGTCGCCGGACATGGGCTTGTTCGCGCCGTGCACACCGCGCCCCGTGGCCGTCATCGACCTCAACGTCACGCCTGGGTCCAGCAGCGGCGGCCGGCCGGCCGTCCGTCGAGATGCAAAGAAAGCAAGGACGGGCACCGTTCACGGGCACCATGCCGGCCCCCCGCGTCTTGTTTGACGGAATGCCAACACCAACGCCAACGGTCAACGACCCCTTGTACAACCAGTACATGGAGGATGTGATCTTCGAGGGTGGGCAGGGCCGTGCCTACGACCCCGACGATACCCAAAGTCAGGATGGCCGCGCCCAGTATGTCCCCGATGAAGAGGCCGACGACCATGCTGACTACGACCATGGTGACTCGTGGCATGAAGACGATGACATCTATGTCGAAAGGTGATGGTGATGAAGAATAAGGCAATGACGTTGATATTAGTGGCGAGCCATTGTTCATCGACGAGCTCACCCAAAGAGCGGAAGCACAAAAGAAGAGGAAGAGCATTCACACGGGTTCATATAGACAAGATGAGGACAAGTTGATTTGCCAAGCTTGGATGGAGATTAGCCAAGATCCGAGGACCGGCGTGCAACAAAAGGGCATTGTTTTTTGGACGAGAGTCCACAAAACATTCCATGAAAGGAAGATGTTTGAGCCCTACCAAATAACAAGCAACCGTAGCATCAGCTCGATTCAAAAGAGGTGGTTGTTCATCCAACAAGAGTGCAACAAGTATTGCGCCGCATTTGAGAGCGTTGAAGCACGGCCCGTGAGTGGTCTCGGCGTTGGGGACATGGTATGCTCTCCTCTTCCTAGCCCTTTCCTTGCTACGGCCATGAGACTTCGGCCTTGTATATGTTTGCATGTTCACTTGTTGTTGATCATGTCGTGTAGGCATTTCAATCTTTAGAGGCATTCAAGGCCCGGCACAATGACAAGCCATTCACCCTTACGCATTGTTAGACGATCATCAACAATTGCCCTAAGTTCAAGGACCAATACCGTGAACTTCAAAGGAAGAGAGGACTGAAGACGGCCAAGTTCGCCAGAGTGGAGATGGTGAGGCGTTGAAGAGGCCGAGGGGCAAGACCAACTCCAAGATTGACGACATACATGATGCCTCATCCATGGCATTGCATGACACTTTGCATGGCATGATGTCTCAAAAGGATGTGAGGGACGAGAAGAAGCGGCAAAGCAAGGACGAGCAAATGAAGCAATACCTAGACCTTCAAAGAAAGAAGCTTGAGATGGAGGAGGCGGCCAAGAGGAGGAAGATCGACATGGAGGAGGCGGCCCGGCAAAGGCAGCTCGACATGGAGGAGGCGGCCTGGCAAAGGCAGCTCGACATCGAGGCCGACAACGTCAAGGCCAGGCAGAGGCAGCTCGACATCGAGGCCACCAATGCTGCCACCAAAGCGAAGGAGGTGGCCCTTGCGATCATGAGCGTGGACTTGTCGAAGATGAGCGAGAAGACGAGGGCCTGGTTCGAGGCCAGGCAGAAGGAGATGCTCGACGCCGAAGGCCTGAACTAGGTTGTCCGATCGGCCGTGGCCGTTCTTTTTGGAGGCTAGCATGGGTGCCGCCCGCCCGCTGGGCCGCTGGCAGTGTGCCGGCGAGAAAAACATTTCATTTTGGAGGCCGGCTGTGTTGCCGGCGAGGACAACTATTCATTTTGGAGGCTGGCTGTGTTGCCGGCCGCTGGCTGATGCCGGCGATGGACGTGTAGGCCGCTGGCTCTGTTGCCGGCGATGGACGTGTTGGCCGCTGGCTGTGTTGCCGGCGTGAACTAGGGCCGCTGGCCTGATGAACTAGGGCTTGGCATTTGAAACGTTGTTCTCTTTTTAAAATGGAGGCGGGCAAGATGGGGCAAACGGATGCGGCCGCGCGCTGGGCGCACGGCCACCGCATCCCAGAACACGCCCGGACACGACCCCAATATCCTACCCAAACGGACAGAATCCGGATAAAACGGACGTCCGTTTGGGGTCGCGCGGTGGAGTTGGCGTAAGTTGAGCCAGCGGCTGGTTGTTGAGTTCAATTCAAGCCCTGCGTGCGCCCTCTGTCAAACACAAATCATCTCCACCCCGCCTACGTCATGATCGATTACTAGTATTAGTATTAGTAGTAAGATTCTGCAGAGAGAGGAAGCAACGTGCGCCGTTGACCAGGCCCCCTGATCCACAAGAAAATCATGCTCGGACCGTCGGACGCCACTCCGTTGTAGTAGTACTTTAGAAATTCAGAAACGGATGGAGCCGTGTGGACCAACGATGCGAATACTACTCCTCTGCTAGTACGATCTCTTTAGCATACGTCGCCTGGAATCGGGTACCACTAGTCAAATCAAGCGTTGCTGCACGAGAACATGGTGCCAAACTGTTGGAGGAACAAAAGAAAGACCCATGGTGCCGTTGTGTTTCATGACGGAATTGACGATTGACACGGCGCAACCCAGTACAGCTTTTTGTCACTGTATTTCTTCCGTGGCGAAGACTCCCACTGGTGACTGGTTGGGGGAAAGGGCCGTGCAAACTGTCAAAGCAATCTTGGTTGCGGACTTGCGTGAGTGCCCGAGAGGCAAAATAGACGAAACTGACCTCAAGGGGCAAGGCGAAACAAAATCACCCAGCTAACATTTTTGTGTAGCGTCTGAAAGGTCGGCGCTACACTACAATGAGTACCGCTTGACTGACAGGCGCTACATTCCTGGTCAGCGTGACACCCCGGACCAGACCGGGCCCTATCCCTGGTTGTGCAGCGCCGTAGCAGACAGGCGCTACACTACATTGTGCAGCGTCTAGGTGAAAGGAGCTGCACAATCACTTATACCGTTGCGGGTCGGCGATGAGATCCATGGACCTATTCTGAGATAGTAAGCACTAGCTCCCAGTGCGAGTTCGTAAAAAGCAATTAAAGATAAGATCGAAGAAAATGAAACACACCCAAGGTTAGGGTTATGGTTCTTGTTATGTTGGGGTTAGAGTTATGGTTCTTGTTAAGTTGGGATAAGAGTTATTGTTCGATATCTATGTTAAGGCTATGATTTTTGGATTAATATTCACATGAGTACTTATGAAATATATTTTCCGTTATGTTGTTTTTAATTATTTTAGGGATGGGAAGAATATGTGTTTATGTTCAACATGTGGACAAGGACACCTTTTTGAAAGGCAATATCGAGCCGGACTCGGATGAGCTTGACATGGTTTTCAAGAGTAGTCCTAGCTATATCGAGGTCTTGGAACGAGCGAGAAAAAAATTTAAACTGGATGGACCCAAATGATATTGTTGAGCTGGAGGAAAGGCATAACGTGGGATTTGAAATGCACATCTGTTGGAAGACAATGCGTACAAAGAGTTCAGAAAACAAACCGAGACGTTTGCAGTCCCAGATAATACTAAATGCTTGTGCAGCACCTAAAGCAAAAGCACCATACTATGCAGCACAGCGCGTGAGGGCTAGACGCTGCACAATTAAAACATTCGGTCTAGAGAGCGACAAAAAGGTTACAAAAGGGTTTCAGCTGGCTGGAACTGGTTGAAAAATGCTAAGTGGCAGTGTAGCACCCGGGTGCTAGGTGTCGTGGTTCTAAGTCTGACAGTAGAATGGGGGGTAGGGATGTAGATGCAAGATCCTAGCTATGGAGAAGTTGTACGCACGAGTTTTACGAGTTCAGACCCTTCTCGGAGGAAGTAACAGCCCTACGTCTCGGAGCCCGGAGGCGGTCGACTGGATTATATGCGTGTGTTTACAGGGGGTGCGAACCCTTGTCCCAGAAGAGGGGGGTGGCTTATATAGAGTGTGCCAGGACCCCAGCTCCCCTCCGTTACACAGGGTTCAATGTTCATAAAGAAGGAGCGTTACAGGTAACGTCCGTAGAAAAGTGCTATAAATGACTATTAAGTCTAAGAGTAAATGCCCGACCGTTGCTGCGCGGAGTGGCTTTAGGTCTTCTGCACGTCGAGTGGTTTAGTGGTCGAGTGACCTAAATAAGGGGGGGTCTCCGAGTGAATGGTAGGTCGAGTGGATTGCACTCGACACCTTTGTTGGGTCCCCTCTATTTACTCTTGAACCTCTTTGCTTCTAGGACAAGGACCTTAGGTAGGAGGTATAGGTCAGGCCTATTACCCTACCTCAGGTCTATGTCCTCATCATTAGCCCCCGAATGGATTGAGGTCCGAGTGAAAAGAAGGTTGAAGTTGACCTTGCTTTGACTCTTGCTTCATCTCCAAATGGATGCCAGTTGTTGGAACTTCGGCTTCGTTTCAGTCGCCTTGATCGATTCAGAAATGGCCGACTGGTTTTTATAACGTCATCCGTCGAGTGTTATCCTTGACATGGAATCTTTGGCGTGATCGGTTGTAGAGGATCCCGGATTTCGCGGGATTCGAAATGTTGGTGGAAGCGCGCCGTGGTAAGGGGAGTAGATAAATAGGACGTTTCGATTTCCGCGCCACCTTTTTCGCCACGTATCCCGTGTGTGACTGTTAAGGGATTTGACAGGATCGTCCGGGCCCACGCGTCAGCCACTCGGAAGTAGGCCTTTAAAAGCGGCGAGGCCGAGGCGTCCGCACTGTGCGTGCCCATTCTCCTTCTTCTTCCTCCTGCTCCTTTACCTCGTTCAGCTTCTCCATTCTCGACGCCGCCGCTCCGCCGCCATGGGGAAGGAGAAACGGCGGCGCTGGAACGCGCGAAGAAGGCGACGGGGGCGGCGAAAAGCAAGAAGACGAATCGGGGATCTTCATCGCGCTCGGGGCTGCCGTCGGGTTGGGTCCAGGGAGATTGGATTCGATCCTCACTTTGGCAGGAAGACTTAGACGATATGGCCGAGTTAGGGCTGATCGTCCATGAGTCTGCGCGGCTGCCGGAGGGGGAAACGGAGCCACAGCCGTGACCGGGTGAGTGTGTTCTGCTCGCCACTCATGTCGACCGTGGCTTCTCACTTCCTCCACACCCCTTCTTTCGAGGTTTCTTGAATTTCTTCGGGGCTCAACTCCATCATTTCACTCCCAACACCATCACATACCTTGCCGCATTCGTGTCCATGTGCGAGAATTTCCTGGGGTGTCGACCGCACTGGGGTCTTTTCAAGCACATTTTCACCATCCGCTCCCAAACAGTGAAGAAAGCGAACTCGAACGACGAGAAAACCCATGTTATCCAGATGTGTGGGGGTCTGGGTATTCAGAAGAGGAAGAGGAGTTCCTTCCCTTCGATGACTCTTCCTGAGTCGGTCAGGGGCTGGCAGTCGACCTGGTTCTATTGCCAGGATATCGTGACCCCAGGCCAGTCGACTGGACTTCCCCCTTTCTCTTTTGATCGTGTTCAAACTCCATCTTCGTTGAAAGTGACCGCCGCGGAGAAGGCGGAGACGGGCATGCTGGTCGAGAGAGTAGTTCAACTGATCAACCAAGGTGTCACCGGCATGGATCTGCTGGAGGTGTTCCTCAGTCGGCGCATTCAACCACTCCAAGCTCGTGACCACTCCATGTGGATGTACTCCGGGGCTGGTGATACCGCTCGGGTTCATCCGGAGGAGGTGGCGGCCAAAACAGTGGCCCAGTGGCTGAGGGGCATCACCGGGAACAAGGACAACCCCAGGGGCGCCAGGAGAGTCAACCCTTTCAGCGACAGCAACCAGCCAGACAAGGTTTGGCCACTACAACTGATTGAATTTGGATGTGTTTTCTGACTGTTTGTTGATCCGACTGATTTCCACTCGGCTCCTTGTTTTGTAGATTTATACAGAGATGTACTCAATGCCCAATGGCGAACAAGCTCTGGAGCAGGACCATGAAGGCGAGGACAGCGCGGAGGAGAGCGGCGAGTGGGAGTCACCAGCCGACGATGATGAAGATGAGAGCGATGAGTCGGACGACGAGGAGGTAGCCGACTCACCACCTCGTTCCGAACGTCGATCCAAGCAGCACCATGATCCCGCGGGCAGGTGCGGCAAGGCTGTGGCCTCGAGCGCTCCATCTCAAAAGCGCGCTTGGTCTTTGACTCCAGAATTGGCTGAGAAGGTCACCAAGCAGCCCAAGATCAATCCTTCGAAGGCTCGGAAGACCTTGCCTAGAATCAAGATGGACGTTCCTGTTGCTTCTGGGTAAATGTTCTCCCCGTATTTTCTTGTTCTGACCGATTCTCTTGTACTGACCGAGTGGATGATGAACCTTTACAGCCCGGCCTCGGCTGCGACTGATATGGATATCGACAAGACCCCAGACAACAAGGAAACCGACGACGCAGCTACCTCCAAAGCCAGTAAGTCTGCCCGACTCGAATTTATTTGGACGACTGGATTGTTTGTCAGCTATCTCTTTGACTTTCTCTGTTTGTTGCAGCACCACGGGACGTTGTTGTGCTCCCGGACGATGAAGAAGAAGTACCGCTGAGGGGAAGGAGGAGGAGGGACAAGGAACTGAGCGGGAAAGCGCCTGAGGCCCAGGTTCCTCAGTCGACTGAGATGCCTGGGACGGCAGTCGAGCGATCGACAGATCCGGCACGTACCAACGTCACTTTCGCTATCCCGCTGTCGACTGATTGCCCATCAGGATCAGCTGCTCAGACTTCTGCTGCACCAATACAACTCCACGCATCAGACCCAGCGGTTGCTCCGACTGCTCTGCCATCATCGCTTTTCACTGCGTATCAAACCCCGGACGACCCACCGACTGCCGCCAAGGAAGCTCTTCTTCAGTTGAACCTTGTGATGGGGCAAATGAAAGTGGTGCATGAGGCCAGTCAGGTGGCCTTCAACGCTGGAGCTGCTCTGCAGACCAATGTCCAGGTTAGTTGATTTCTGATTGATCATATTTCTCATCCGATCACCCACTGGGGTGTGACTGTTTTGAAGTTGCACAAGTCAATTTGAGTCGTCTTGAATTGAATCTTTGAAGTAGTGGGGGCACTCTTAGTGCACCCACTGGGTGTAGTCCCCGAGACCATAGTTGACTGCGGGCAGTCGACTGTGGTCTGAGAATCTGAATTTTGTCACTCGGTCTGGACTGGCCAGGTCGAATGACACCAGAACCAGTGGGGGCACGCTAAGTGCACCCACTGGGTGTAGTCCCCGAGACCGTGGTTGACTGCGGGCAGTCGACTATGGTCTGACAACTGCTTTTTTTACTCTCGCGCTGGGCAGACCATGTCGAGTGTTTATTCAAACCAGTGGGGGCACACTGAGTGCACCCACTGGGTGTAGTCCCCGAGACTGTCGTTGAATGTTTGATTCGGCGGTAGTCTTAGAGTAGCTATCACTGTGATGTCTTTTTATCTCGGTCAACTGATATGGCTTATACTGCAGAAATCTTGTGATCTTGGGGCTCAGCTTTCCACAATGAACAAGCAGCAAATCAGCCTCAACCTTGATCTGGAATTGGCCAAGAAGAATCTCAAGACTGCTCGTGATGAAGTAGCTGCCATGGGAGGTAACCAATCGTCAACTGTCTTTCTCACTGCTGGCACTTTTCCTTTCCATTTTTTGAACCGAGTGACTCCACTCGAGCAGATGTATGTAGTGAAAACCGTCAACTCCAAGCCCGTCTGAAGAATGTTATTTCTTTAGAGAAAATGAAGCAGGCTTTGGAGAAGAAGGATCTGGATCTTGCTGCTGCACAGAAGGAAGCGCGAGAGAAAACGGCGCTTGCTGACAAGAAGCTTGCTTCAGTCGGCAAGTTAGAAGAGGAGAACTCCAAACTGAAGACTGCTGTCTCTGACGCCAATCGGGAGGTCGAGCGACTGAAGAAAGACAAGGACAAGCTGACTGACGAGCTTGGGAGCCTCAAGGCCAAGAAGGGCGAGTTGGAGTCTTATCTGGGCCAGCTTGCTGCAAAGCTGGTCCTAAAACTTGAAGGTACTGATGATTGACTGACTTATTACGGTCGACTGTCAAGCTTGATTATATCGTCGACTCACCATTTACTCAACTGTGTAGAGCTTTGCCAAGACTTTGAAGCGGAAACTGGGCGGGTCGAGACGGGTCTCGATCCCATAAATTGTCCAGTCAAGGATGATGTTGCGATGAATGTGCTGCGGTTGGAATCTCGCATGGACAGCGCGGTTGCTTATCTTGCCCGCCTGAAGGCAGCGATGACTCGGGTTGATACTGAACTCTGGCCTCAGGCGGAACTGTCTCAAGACCTCGAGTCTCTGATGGCTCGACTGAATCAAATACCTGACCGAGTGCAAGAGTGGAAGAAGTCATCTGCTCGCTGTGGCGCTGATGTCGCGTTGTCCTTGGTCCGAGTGCACTGCAAAGACGTCAAAGAAGACAAGCTGGCGGAGCTCAAGGTTGCTAACACAAAGAGGCACACCTTCCAATCCTTCATGGACACTTTCCTTGACGCCGCCACTCGCATTGCAGACAGCATAGACCTTGACAGTTTCTGCGACCCAGCCAGTCCTTCTCCTGACGCGTGACCGAGAAACATTACGCCCCACCTTTATTTGCCTCGGAATGCCGAGTGATTGTGTAATCGTTAAACTTCTTCGGGCTTGATGCTCGAATACTTTTGATCCGTCGTCCGGAACTTTAGGATTTATCTGAACTTGGTTTATCTCTGAATATGCTTGTGTTTGCCTTCGAGTGGAATTTCGCTTTCAATTGGAATAATCTTTGTACTTGAGATGCAGCTATTGTACTTATGGCGCAGCTCCGAGGAGAAGGTTGCAGTCAACTTGCACCTCACCGTCCTTGCAGATGAGGATGGAGCGCACGTTGTACTTGTGGCGCAGTTCCGAAGGAGAAGGTCGCAGTCGACCTGCGCCTCGTCGTCCTTGCGGATAGGGAGGGAGCGCACGTTGTACTTGTGGCGCAGCTCCGAAGGAGAAGGTTACAGTCGACCTGTACCTCGTCGTCCTTGCGGATAGGGATGGAGTGCACGTTGTACTTGTGGCGCAGCTCCGAAGGAGAAGGTTGCAGTCGACCTGCACCTCGCCGTCCTTGCGGATAGGGATGGAGCGCACATTGTACTTGTGGCGCAGCTCCGAAGGAGAAGGTTGCAGTCGACCTGCACCTCGTCGTCCTTGCGGATATCAGCGTGTTTTGAACTTAGGCGAGTACTGGACTACAGCTAAGCCCCTGAGTGGGAGGGTTGCTCATTACTCGGTAGGATTTTTCAAACTTAGGCGAGTACTGGACTGCAGCTAAGCCCCCGAGTGAGAGGGTTGCTCACCACTCGGTAGGATTTTTCAAACTTAGGCGAGCACTGGACAGCAGCTAAGCCCCCGAGTGGGAGGGTTGCTCACCACTCGGTAGGATTTTTCAAACTTAGGCGAGTACTGGACTGCAGCTAAGCCCCGAGTGAGAGGGTTGCTCACCACTCGGTAGGATTTTTCAAACTTAGGCGAGTACTGGACTGCAGCTAAGCCCCCGAGTGGGAGGGTTGCTCACCACTCGGTAGGATTTTTCAAACTTAGGCGAGTACTGGACTGCAGCTAAGCCCCGAGTGAGAGGGTTGCTCACCACTCGGTAGGATTTTTCAAACTTAGGCGAGTACTGGACTGCAGCTAAGCCCCCGAGTGAGAGGGTTGCTCACCACTCGGTAGGATTTTTCAAACTTAGGCGAGTACTGGACTGCAGCTAAGCCCCCGAGTGAGAGGGTTGCTCACCACTCGGTAGGATTTTTCAAACTTAGGCGAGTACTGGACTGCAGCTAAGCCCCCGAGTGAGAGGGTTGCTCACCACTCGGTAGGATTTTTCAAACTTAGGCGAGTACTGGACTGCAGCTAAGCCCCCGAGTGAGAGGGTTGCTCACCACTCGGTAGGATTTTTCAAACTTAGGCGAGTACTGGACTGCAGCTAAGCCCCCGAGTGGGAGGGTTGCTCACCACTCGGTAGGATTTTTCAAACTTAGGCGAGTACTGGACTGCAGCTAAGCCCCCGAGTGAGAGGCTTGCTCATCACTCGGTAGGATTTTTCAAACTTAGGCGAGTACTGGACTGCAGCTAAGCCCCCGAGTGAGAGGCTTGCTCATCACTCGGTAGGATTTTTCAAACTTAGGCGAGTACTGGACTGCAGCTAAGCCCCCGAGTGAGAGGCTTGCTCATCACTCGGTAGGATTTTTCAAACTTAGGCGAAACGGATTCGTGGCTAAGCCCCCGAGTGAGAGGCTCGCTCACCACTCGGTAGGATTTTTCAAACTTAGGCGAAACAGATTCGTGGCAAAGTCACCCACTGGGGGATTTCAGACGCAAACAAAAGCTACAACAATCGTTTAAGAAGACTGTAAAGCTCTTGTCTTTGATAAACAAACTACAAAGGTATTTCTTATTACATCTCATCCGATTGAGTACTTAAGTATAAAAGGGGCGGAGCAGCTCCGCATTCCAAGCCCGTGGCTCGTCTTTCTGATGCTCGGCATTGTAAAGATGGTATGCTCCATTGTGGAGAACTCTGGTGACAATGAAGGGACCTTCCCAAGCAGGGGCGAGCTTGTGTGGTTTCTGCTGATCCACTCGAAGAACCAAGTCTCCCTCTTGAAAGGCTCGGCCCCTCACGTTTCTGGCGTGGAATCGACGCAAGTCTTGCTGATAAATGGTCGACCGGATTAAGGCCATCTCTCGTTCCTCCTCTAGGAGATCGACTGCGTCCTGCCGGGCCTATTCTGCTTCATCTTCAGAGAAGAGCTCGACTCGGGGTGCATTGTGAAGCAAGTCACTCGGTAGAACAGCTTCAGCTCCATAGACCAAGAAGAATGGAGTTCGGCCAGTCGACCGATTGGGAGTTGTCCTCAATCCCCAAAGAACTGATGGAAGTTCATCGACCCAGGCGCCTGCTGCGTGCTTGAGATCACGCATCAGTTGGGGTTTCAGTCCTTTGAGAATCAAGCCATTTGCTCTTTCTGCTTATCCATTCGACTGGGGGTGGGCGACTGAAGCATAGTCGACTCGTGTGCCTTGGGAAGCGCAGAAGGCTCTGAACTCATCAGAATTGAAGTTCGACCCGTTGTCAGTGATGATGCTGTGCGGAACCCCGTATCTGAATGTCAACTCTCTGATGAAGCTGACGGCAATACTAGCTTCCAGATTCTTGATAGGCTTGGCTTCAATCCATTTGGTAAACTTGTCGACTGCTACAAGCACATGAGTGAAGCCGCTCCTACCAGTCCTCAGCGGTCCAACCATATCCAATCCCCAAACAGCAAAGGGCCAGACGAGTGGAATGGTCTTCAGGGCTGACGCAGGCTTGTGGGACATATTGGAGTAAAACTGACAGCCTTCACATTTGTCAACTATATCTTTTGCCATTTCATTCGCTCGTGGCCAATAAAATCCAGCTCGGTATGCTTTGGCCACAATGGTCCGAGAGGACGCATGGTGGCCACAGGTCCCCGAGTGGATATCGTTGAGGATTACTCGACCTTCTTCTGGCGTTATCCATTTCTGGCTGACTCCAGTCACACTTTCTCTGAACAGCTGTCCTCCTATCACAGTAAAGGCTTTGGATCGACGGATGATCTGTCGAGCCTCTTCTTCATCCTCTGGGAGTTCCTTCCTAAGGATATACGCAATGTATGGCACTCTCCAGTCGGGAGTGATGACCAAAACCTCCATGATAAGGTCGACCACGGCTGGGACTTCGACTTCAGTCGGATTTGTGGCACTCTTAGGCTGCGGGGGCTCTTCAGTGAAAGGATCTTCTTGAACTGAAGGTGTATGAATGTGTTCCAAAAACACGTTGCTGGGAATGGCTTCCCTCTTGGAACCTATCTTTGCCAAATCATCGGCTGCTTGTTTTTTCAGTCGGGGTATATGATGGAGCTCTAACCCCTCAAACTTCATTTCCAACTTCCTCACCGCATTGCAGTAACCAGTCATAGCTGGGCTTCTGATGTCCCACTCCTTCATCACTTGATTGACTACCAAATCTGAGTCGCCGTAGACCATGAGGCGACGGACGCCGAGTGAGATGGCCATACGTAATCCATATAAGAGTGCTTCATATTCCGCTTCGTTATTGGAGGAATCAAAGTGAATCTGGAGAACATATCTGAGCTTGTCTCCTCGGGGAGATACCAGTACCACCCCAGCACCGGAACCATTCAGCATCTTGGAGCCATCAAAGAACATGGTCCAGTGCTCCGAGTGGAATTGAGTCGACAGTTGCTGTTCGATCCACTCGGCGAGGAAATCTGCTATTGCTTGGGACTTGATAGCTTTCTTTGCCTCAAACTTGATATCCAAGGGAAGGAGTTCAATCGCCCACTTTGCCACTCGACCAGTTGCATCTCTGTTGTTTAGAATCTCTGATAATGGAGCGTCGTTGACGACTGTAATAGAGTGGTCAGAGAAATAGTGTGCAACCTTCTTCGTGGTCATATAAATCCCATAAACAAGCTTCTGATAGTGTGGATATCTCTGCTTTGACGGAGTTAGAACTTCAGAAACATAGTATACTGGGCGCTGAACCTTATAGGCTTTTCCTTCTTCTTCCCGCTCGACCGTAAGTACTGTACTGACAACTTGTCCAGTGGCTGCAATGTAAAGCAGTAAAGGCTCTTTGCTGATTGGGGCGGCAAGCACCGGCTGGGTGGAAAGCAGGGCTTTGAGCTCTACAAACGCTGCATCAGCTTCAGGAGTCCACTCGAACTTATCAAGCTTTTTCATCAGTCGGTAAAGAGGCAATGCCTTTTCACCGAGGCGAGAAATGAATCAACTTAAGGCGGCCAAACAACCAGTAAGCTTTTGGACATCGTGCACACGCACAGGGCGTTTCATCCGGAGTATGGCACCCACTTTCTCTGGGTTAGCATCGATCCCTCGTTCGGAAATGAGAAAACCGAGTAATTTTCCGCCCGGAACTCCGAATGTGCACTTTGATGGATTAAGCTTGATATCATACCTTCTGAGGTTGGCAAAAGTTTCAGCAAGGTCAGCCAGCAGGTCGGAACCTTTACGTGACTTGACCACAATGTCATCCATGTATGCTTCCACATTCCGACTGATTTGAGTGAGTAAACACTTCTGAATCATCCTCATGAATGTGGCTCCAGCATTCTTCAAGCCGAATGGCATGGTGACATAACAGAAGCACCCAAATGGGGTGATGAAAGCTGTTTTTATCTCATCGGTTCCGTACAGTAGGATCTGATGATACCCGGAATAAGCGTCCAAAAAGGACAAGCGCTCACACCCCGCTGTCGAGTCGACTATTTGGTCGATGCGGGGGAGAGGAAAGTGATCTTTCGGGCAGGCCCGATTGATATGCTTGAAGTCAGTGCACATGCGAAGTGAGTCGTCCTTCTTGGGGACCATGACAACATTGGCTAGCCACTCGGAGTGGTAAATCTCTCGGATGAATTCAGCTGCTAGGAGCCGAGCCACTTCTTCCCCGATTGCTTTTCTCTTCTGTACGGCGGACCGTCGAAGATGTTCTTTGACTGGTTTCACTTTTGGGTCGACTCGCAAACGGTGCTCAGCCAGCCCCCTGGGAACACCCGGCATGTTAGAAGGTTTCCATGCAAAGATGTCCCAGTTCTCACGGAGGAACTGGATGAGCGCTTCTTCCTATTTGGAGTCGAGTGTTGTCGAAATGTGAGTCGGAGCAGCATTGGGATCGGTCGGGTGAATATGAATCGGCTTCGTTTCACCAGACAACTGAAATGCTGAATCCGTGGCAGGCTTCTTAGCTCGCAACAAATCACTCGGATATGCATTCTTTTGATATTCCTGCAATTCCACTACTGCCATTTGCGCATCGGCGATCTTTGAGCCCTTCTGGAAGCACTCTTCTGCCTTCTTCCGATTGCCGGTGATAGTGATCACTCCTTTAGGACCAGGCATCTTCAATTTGAGGTACACGTAGCATGGTCGAGCCATAAAACGTGCATAAGCCGGCCTGCCCAGAATAGCATGATAAGCACTCTGGAAATCGACGACTTCAAACGTCAACTTTTCTTTGCGGTAATTCTTGGAATCACCAAAAATCACATCGAGGGCGATCTGGCCAAGTGACTCAGCCTTCTTGCCAGGAATAACCCCATGGAAACTCATATTGCTTTCACTGAGTCTGGACATCGGAATGCCCACTCCTTTCAAGGTCTCTGCATACAGTATATTCAGGCCACTGCCACCATCCATCAGAACCTTAGTCAACCGAGTGCCTTCGACAACTGGGTTGACCACCAACGCTTGCCTCCCAGGGGTGGCTATGTGTGTCGGGTGATCAGACTGGTCGAATGTAATGGCAGTCTGAGACCACTTCAAATAACTGGGCGTCGCCGGAGCGACCATGTTCACTTCTCTGTTGATGACTTTCAGTCGACTCTTGCTCTCAACATCAGCAAAAATCATCAGAGTGGAATTGACGTGGGGGTAACCATCATCGTCCTCTTCCTTATCCTCAACTTTGTCCGATTCTTTCTCCTTTTCTTTGGGCTGTTTTTCTCGGAACTTCTGGATTAGGAGCCGACACTGTCGAGTGGTATGTTTCGGGTAAATGAGATTACCCTCCTCATCTTTTTTGGTGTGAATGTGACATGGTAAATCCAACACATCATTTCCATCTTGATCTTTTACTTTCTTGGGGTTCCATGGCCCTTTGGGCTTCCCCTTGAACTTTCCTTGAGTCACGGCTAAGGCTTCTCCGGGAGCAGCTGGCTCGGCTTTGCGCTTCTGCTTCCGACTGGAGTTCCCTCCCCCGGTTTCGTGGGCGGCTGTTTTGTGCTTGCCACTCCGAAGCCGATCCTCCTCTTCACCATTAGCATACTTGGTGGCAATTTCCATCATTCGACTCAGAGACATATCTCCGGTCCGACCGAACTTCAGATTCAATTCTTGATACTTGACGCCTTCCTTGAAGGCACAGACTCCTTGGTGATCAGACGCATTCTCCACCGTGTGGTGCAACGTGATCTATCTTTGGATATAATCCCTCAAAGTTTCATTCGACTTCTGCACACAAGATTGTAGCTCTGTTAGCCCTGCTGGCCGTTTGCATGTACCTTCAAATGTTCTGACAAACACTCGGGCAAGCTCTTCCCAGCTATAAATACTGCCAGGTGCTAACTGATTCAACCACGCTCTGGCCGAGCCCTCTAACATCAGAGGAAGGTGCTTCATGGCCACTTCATCATTGCCACCACCAATCTGCACAGCCACTCGGTAGTCCTCAAGCCAAGTGTCAGGCTTGGACTCACCAGTGAACTTGCTGACTCCAGTCGCCAACCTGAAGTTGGGAGGAATCACTGCTGCTCTGATGGCTCTGCTGAAACACTCGGGACTTGAAACATGCACTCTGCTGCCGGTCAGGTAATCTCTATCGTGGCCATCTCTGTGTGCCCTATTCCTGTCAACCAAACCTTGAACGAGAATGGATCTCGCGTCAAAGCCCGGCTCCCAAGGGTCGACTAGAATCCTTCGCCCACCACTGTGAGGGCGTCTGTCATCGTGTTGCCGAGGCGTGTATGACCCACTCCTTGGGGGAGGCGTGGGTACTCGACGACGATCATACTGCTCACGGTTTCTGTACTGATCCTGTCGATCTCCACGTCCCTCACGCCTTGGAGGCGATCTTGGGCTGTGAGCCGACTGAACTGTGTCTGCCATTACAGATCTACTATGAATCCTATTCCAAGACTGTGACACTGCTGTGTTCTGCTCCCCCGCCGCCCGGAGCAAAGCCCGGATCTGCATCAAGCCTCTACCAGCCTCCGACTGGGAAGGCTGAATCGACTCTGCTATTCGGGCAGCAGCTGTGAGATTCTGGATCAGAGTTCGATATACCTGGGTTGGAGGCGGAAAAAGTTGTCGTCGACTGGATTCAGGAACTCGCTGCCGAGCACGCTCGTCGAGTGCGTGCTGGAGGTTCTCCAGTCGAGTGCGCTCAGCCAAGTTGGCCAGGCGCGCCTCCTCCAAGGCCCGGGCCTCGGGGGTTTCTCCAACGATAGGAGTGTGAAGTGCATCCATGTTACGGCGGCGAAGCTCTTCCCTCTACTGCGAAGAGAGGGGCTCGGGGCGGTACTCCTCGTGGACACGCGACGGATCGCCTCCGCCATCACCACCGTCGTCGCGGGGGAAGCCAGGAGGACTGCGCGGTCCGTTGACCATCAGGACTTCCGCCGCGGGGTCACTGCTGTCGCACTCGGATGCAGTCTCAACGGAGCCAGTCGAACAGGCCATAGAGAGTTTCGTCGGGCTCGATTGCCGCGACTTGGGGGGTGGCCGACTAGCGAGCCACCGCGTGCCTCACCCACCGCTGGAGTCTCGACTGACCGGAACGCTTGCGCCGGCGGGCAGCAGGGAGTGAAGACGCCACATGAGCCGACCGATACTGAGTCGACGGCTGCCGCAGGAGGACGCCGCGGACGCACGCGCGAAAGTGCGTTGCCCCGTGGACGGGGAGCGCCTCGACGTCGAGTGGAGCCTCTTGGAGCCAAGCGAAGTCGTCGGCGATGAACACGAGCGCGCCGAGACGGATCTCGCGGCCTTCGGCCAATCCTCCGCCTGAAACCATGCTGATGGGGATCGGAAAAATTGCAACTTCTCCAACAAGTCGCTAAGACACCTGCCCCAAGGTGGGCGCCAACTGTCGTGGTTCTAAGTCTGACAGTAGAATGGAGGGTAGGGATGTAGAGGCAAGATCCTAGCTATGGAGAAGTTGTACGCACGAGTTTTACGAGTTCAGGCCCTTCTCGAAGGAAGTAACAGCCCTACGTCTCGGAGCCCGGAGGCGGTCGACTGGATTATATGCGTGTGTGTTACAGGGGGTGCGAACCCTTGTCCCAGAAGAGGGGGTGGTTATATAGAGTGCGCCAGGACCCCAGCTCCCCTCCGTTACACAGGGCTCAATGTTCATAAAGGAGCGTTACAGGTAACGTCTGTAGTAAAGTGCTATAAATGACTATTAAGTCTAAGAGTAAATGCCCGACCGTTGCTGCGCGGAGTGGCTTTAGGTCTTCTGCACGTCGAGTGGTTTAGTGGTCGAGTGACCTAAATAAGGAGGGGTCTCCGAGTGAATGGTAGGTCGAGTGGATTGCACTCGACACCTTTGTTGGGTCCCCTTTATTTACTCTTGAACCTCTTTGCTTCTAGGACAAGGACCTTAGGTAGGAGGTATAGGTCAGGCCTATTACCCTACCCCAGGTCTATGTCCTCATCACTAAGCGCTACACTGTTTGGTGTAGCACCTGAGCGTTAGGTGCTACACTCTTTTAATCTACACAAACTGTAAATACTGTATGTAAATCAATTTTTTCAATAAGACTTAAAACAAATGTGTTTCACGTAGGATGAACATTACAACGGGTTCAACATTACTTCAAATTCAACAAAGACGGTGAGCTCAACATCAGTACGAGTTCAACACCGACAACAAGCTAAACATCTGTACAAGTTCAAGATGGCTACAAGTTCAACATCATACGAAACCGACGATTAGTTCAACTTCATACGAAAACGGCGACAAGTCCAACATCACTTGTTCTTCCTTCCTCGCGTACTGTTGCCTCGTCCCCTCCTAGTAGGAATCTTCTCCCTCGCGGCTGGAACCCTTCTGTTTCAAATGCTCTTGGGGTGTGTGTGGGGATGGGCGAGAGAGGGTTGTCCCGTGGCGGTATAATTGATTGTGCAGTTCCTTTCACCTAGGCGCCGCACAATATAGTGGAGCGCCTGTCTGTTAGGCGCTGCACAACCAGAGATGGGGTCCGGTCTGGCCCCGTGATGCCACGCTGGTCAGGAGTGTAGCGTCTGTCAGTTAGACGCTACTCAGTGTAGTGCAGCGTCGACCTATCGAGTGCTACACGAAAGGGTTAGCTCAGTGAATTTGTTTTGCCCACAGTTTAGTTTGTGAAATAGGTGCATCTCAAGGTCAGTTTTGTCCATGTTGCCTGCCTGAGAGGGCACTTGCACTTGAGTAATTTGGCTGCTGAGATCCTCCTGTTCCTGGTGGAAGGATCGGGCAAGCTGGCAAGACAGGTCAGCTTGCTGACTGGGGCTCCACAAACTCGCGTGCATGCGCCGGCCTGGAGTGGGGGTTCCAGCCATGCCATTTGGACGATCTTTTCACGTCTGGTAGTATTATATGAGATTCGTACGCCGTCGAAAGTTCGTCCCATCCTTTATACTTAATACACACCACTAATTGTCTCGGTGAAATCTGGGATCAGAAGTCCCGTCGCAAAGTTGTTCTACAAATGCGCATTTTGGATGAACCACCGTGGATATTTACGGATGTGGCGCTAGTTTTCCGAGGTCGGGATGATCATTTTAGAGGAGGATGAACGCAAAGGCGCGGATATGCCTTTGTGAGGAGCTGATGATACGACCTGATGGCCGTGTGTTTAAACATTTTTTCTTCCGAAGAGGGATGTGTGCGTGGGGCCTGGGCTCACCAAATCATGGTTGTTAGCCTGCTAATTAGAAATACTCCTACAGAACATGGGTGATTGATCCGCATGTTGACGACACCAACGAACGAACTCGGGTGGTCCTAAGATTAGCCAGTCATATACATGTGATTAGCACCTACGAGCAAAGGCTCAACAAGGTGTTAATTAAGATTTGCAGCTCGCTCAAGGCTCACAAATTCTGCCAGACTAACAGTTGTGATGATAGCTCACTTTGCTTCAGTCAGAATGACAAAAGCCACCTCCACAAATTCTTGTACGCACGGTATCCAAATTGCAACTTTTCCTCCTCTCCTTCTTCTCTGAACTTTATTGACAAGCAGCAGTACAGAAGTATCAAAGGAGGATCTGGTTTGATCTTCACACAGATCAAACTCAGCCCCACCCCAACAGGCAGCTCGCATGTTCCCCACCAGAAAGCGCTGATCTGGGAAGTTTCTCCAGATCGATCCTTTAATTAATTGTAATTAGTTATCTGAAAAAGGGTCAGGGGGGAGGGGGGATGAAGAGCATCATTTCTCCCATGAGACCTCACGTACCCTCCTCATCTCCTTTAGCCCTCCTCCCTTCCTCTCTTATCATATTGATGATGCGGCAGTGATGGCTAATCATGAAGCAACATGTCAGCATCTGAAGTCTGAACGCAGCAAAGGGGGCACAGGATCACCCTGTCATGAGTTCCTCGAGTGCGGACTGTGGAGCAGTGAAGGTTCAGAGATTCTGTCGTGCAAGGATGTAGCGGTACGTCCTTGGGAGATGATCAATACTGAACAGTAGGATGCAGCTAGGACTAGAACTTGGAACTTGGTGGGTGAGCCGTTTTGAGGAATTCATCGCCCGTCGTTGCCATGAGCATGGCGTGTTCAGACCGAGGCGATCACTTCATCACTTGGCCCGCAACTGAAACTGAAGCTGAACACTAGGCTACTCTGTCGCCGCAAATCGGAATATCGGTGGTGGAAGTGTAGCGGCTTGGCACGCCGTACCACAGCTACCTGGAGCGGGCGGGTGGTCCATAGCCCATGGGCATGCGTAGGTGCGACGCCTGTGTGTATGAGCTGCACGCGAGCATACTCGCGTGCGTGCGTGCATAGCCGATCCGCATGTGCGGCGCAGAGCTCGCGTGCGTGCGTGCATAGCCGATCCGCATGTGCGGCGCAGAAAGGCGCGGCGGGCGAGAGATCAGGTTAATCTGATGAGATCAGACCAAAGCCTGGACACGACCGCGAAAAGGCGTCGGCCGACGGGAGGCGGCTAAATTTCGTGTTTTGAAGCGAAACTTATCGAGATTTGACCCTGCCTTGCAAAATTTTTGGGATTTAATCTTTTTCTTACCGCCAAGGTCCATGGCGGTAGAGTATAACAGGCTACCGTCAAGGTTCCTAATGGTAGGGTTGCACATCCTACCGGCAATTTTCCGTAAGTATGAAACACAATGTATGCTCGCACCTACCGCCGGACACCTTGGTGGTAGGGTTGTGCAAGTAGGCTATTACATCCTATCGCCATGGATCCTGGCGGTAGCAAAAGGGTCAGATTCCGAAAATTTTACAAACTAGGGTCAGATCTTGATTAACTTTGAGAAAAGGGTCAAAACATAAAATTTTGCCACGGGAGGCCAAATCCTATTCGCAGCTCTCTCGCCAAAATCACTGATCGAGGAATACTCCTCTACTCAAAGATCACTACCATCTTCCTAAGTTATGACAAGTGACGCGCTGCGTGTGCGTCATTTGTCGCAATCTGGGAGTTTTCCTTTTTTTTTCATAGACCCGTTTATTCGAAATGTTTTATTTCTTAAACTGTCCGTTCAAATCTTGAATCATTTTCATCATCGAATTCCTCGCGTCGCGATATTCAAAACTAGATCACATGTTGATAGGTTTTAACAAAAAAAATCACAAAAAACCGAACAAAAACCCAACCGGAAGCACTTTTTTTCTATCCGGAAGCCGTTTTCGAGAGGAACGGCCGTGCCTCTCGCGAAAGCAAAATCGTGGCTCTCACGAAAGAAAAACAAAGAGAAAACGTGTATTTTTCGTTTTCAAGGGGCACGGCCGTACCTTTCGCGGAAGCAAAACCGTGCCTCTCACGGAAGAAAAAAGCATGTTTTTTTCGTTTCCGAGAGACACAAACAATGCCACTTGCGGAAACAAATCTGTGCCTCTCGCGGAAGCAAAACTATGCCTCTCACGGAAAAAGAAAAAAAAACACGTTTTTCTTTCCGTTTTCGGGAGGCACAACCGTGCCTTTGGCGTAAGCAAATCCGTGCCTTTCGTGGAAGCAAAACTATGCCTCTCACAGAAGGAAAAAAAGAAAATACGCGTTTTCGCGAAGAAACAATTTTTTTTCAAAAGGTAACAAAAACGGTGAAAAGCTGAAAAGTAAAAAACCCGGAAACAAAACCATCTAAAATGCCAAAAACGCGTGTGAAAAAATAAAAAAATCAAAATCCGGAGGAAGCGCGACATGTGGCGGCCGCGGAGAGCGCGCCACTTGACGCGCTCTCAGCCCGTCCCATGTGATTGTTGGGGAGGCTACTGAAGCTGTGTTCCTCAACTAGTTGCTCTCCTCTCTTGCTTTCAGAAAAAAAAAATCATATTTGCCGCCCTCGTGCGGCAAATTGCCGCCCTGTCACAAGCTACCGAGCGAGAGACCTAACTTGCCCGGCCCGTTTAGCTATTCTAGGTGTTCTACCGATCCTGGTTTTGGAATCTTGCTCCAATCCGGGTTTTCTTTTGTGGTTTTAGAACCTTCTAGAAAGATCTGGTTGGATTTTTTCTGCTATATCTTTTATAATTTTCTACTTATAAAAAAAAGGTTCAATTTTTTTAGAATGCTCAGATTTTACTGTGGAATATACCCAATTTTATAAAATGTTCAAACAGTTTCAAAACACGATGCCAATTAAAGTTTTTCTCATAATTTTTAAAAATGTTTAGAATTTCAAAAATGACTCTAAATTTGTAAAAATACGATCAAAATTGTTCCAGACATAAACATTGTTCAGGTTTCTAACAAAATCAAAATTTTCAATAAAGGTTAGTATTTTCCAAAAAATGGCCAAATTTTCTAAAAATGTTCAGGTTTTTGAAAAACAATGTTTGTTATTTAAAGATTGTTCGCAATTTTTTTAAAATGTCACATCCTAAAAATGGTTCATGATTTTAAAAACAAAGATGTTTAAAAATATGATTGGATTTTTAGAATTGTTCACAACTTTCAAAAAAATGTTCTCAATTTCAAGAAAAGTGTTCATAGTTTTCAATAAAATGTTTGAATTTAAAAAATTGCTCACAATTTTCAAAATATTCACGTTTTAATATAATAACCAACTGAAAAATAGAAAAAAGGCGACCGCTACAATACAACTGCTCGCTATAGTAGAGTGACTGGCTACAATGTCTTTGATGGGCCGGCCGACTCGGCGACGCCCTTGTCCGAAACTCCAACATTTTGATGCAACTGTATGAAGTAAAGTAAGTCAGGTTAAAATGCTCATTAAAATGAAAAAAAAAATCACGATTTAAAAAAAAGGTACATTGAAACCAGGGGGACTAAAAATGTTCATAACACAAAAAATGTTCAAAATTTGTTCAAAACATATTCAAATTGTACTTGGAAAATATTTACATGCACCTGAAAAGTGTTTAACATGCATTAGAAAAATATTCTTTATTTTTTAGAATATCGATGTGTATTTAGAAAAAGAAAGAACCAAAAAGGAGAAAAGGAAAAAATAACAAAAAGAAAACCAATTAACCAGTAGAGAAATACGCGGAAAAAAAAGAGAAGGAAGAAAACAGATGGACCTTTCGGAAACAACAGGAAAGCTTACCTAAAAGTTTCGCTCTAGGTTTGTGTGTGTATGAGCGTCTGCGTCTGTACCGTGTTAAAACAAATTAGCGCTAGGTATATGCATATGTATGAACATCTGCATCTGTACCGTGTTAACAAAAAAGTTAGCACTAGATATATGCGCTATGTATGAGTGTTTTCGTCTGTACCATGTTAAGAAAAAGATTAGCGCTAGGTGCACTTGTGCCGCTAGTGGGCTCGCAATAAGTGAGACACAACTTTTCCGACAAACTGGTGCAATCATAAAGGGAAACGAGCTGAGGGAGCATGAGATGGGTCGCCCCAATCCTATATACCTAAATAGCCAATCCCCACTATCTCGATTCTCTTAAAATGGACACACGTCACCCCACTACACATGCCACCTCATCACCCTACTAATTATTTATCTTGACATGCATGTGAAATGCAATTTATATTCTCTCTCAACATGCACACGTCCAGACTCACAACACATGTCACCTCACGCATAAATTTGCTTCGAGTGAATTGGTGGGAAACATGGGGGTATAAATAGGCTGGACCAGAAATCTGACCATTACTGACTTTATTACATAGCTCGGAGACTCCTATTGGATTCGCTTGGTAGTTCCGAAGTGAATAAAAGTAGAAACTTTTAGATGCATCAGTAGGTCCGACTGAAAAAAATCTATTATCCTGACGTGAACACTGCTACTCCCGTGATGTTGTTGGATTTCCCGGAAGAGAAAGGGTGATGTAGCACAACAACAGAAAGTATTTCCCGCGGTTAAGAACCAAGGTTATCGAACCAGTAGGAGGCAACACACATACAACATTAGCAGCACCTACACAAAAAAATTGCTTGCACCCCATAGGCAAGGGGGTCATCACTCCCCTTGTTCTTGCTAGCCACGAGGTTAAAAGCAAAGAGTAGTAAAGGTAGCAAGGATGATAGTAACTAGAACAATAATAGTAAATTGATAGCAATTGTAGGGACTTGTAAATATATGGAGAACGGACGCGGGGGGCATAGGTTCACTAGAGGCATCTCTGTCGAAAGCATAATAGCGAAGGGTAAACAAATTACCCTTGGACAATAGACAGAATTGCGCATAATTATGAAGATCATCCGAGGCATAATCATTATATAGGTATTATGTCCGTGACAAGTAGAGTGTTAAACATACTGGCGTCTACTATGCTTACTCCACCTCAAGACCGCTATCCAGCATGCATCTTAAAGTATTAAGTTCAAACAAACAGAGTAATGCATTAAGCAAGATGACATAATGTAGACAAAATAAGATTAATCAATATGACCAAAGCCCGTCGTTTTATCTTTTGTAGCAACAATACAAATACATGCCCTTGTCCTTTTGGTCACTGGACGGAATCGCCGCAAGATTGAACCTACTATAAAGCACCTCTCCAACTGAAGATAAATCAATCAAACTTGGCCAAACTAGACCGATAGATCGGAGAGAAATAGAGAGCTATCAAATTACACAATAATGAAGGCTCAAGAACTCAAAAACATCAATGAATAATCTGATCATAAACCCACAGTTCATCAGATCCCAACAAACACATCGCAAAAGATTACATCGTATTGATCTCAGAGGAGATCATTGTATTGGAGAGAGAGAGAGAGAGTGAGAGAGAGAGAGAGCAATCTAGCTTCTACTATGGACCCTTAGGTCCCGTAGGAACTACTCACACATCATCATGGAGACAGCAAGGTTGATGAAGATGGACTCCCCAATGGTTTCTGGTGGAAATATGCCCTAAAGGCAATAATAAAGTTGTTATTATAATATTTCCTTATTCATGATAAAGGTTTATTATTCATGCTAGAATTGTATTGGTCGGAAACTTAAATACATGTGTGGATACATGATACGTCTCCGTCGTATCTACTTTTCCTAACACTTTTCATCTTGTTTTGGACTCTAATTTGCAAGATTTGAATGAAACTAACCCGGACTGATGCTTTTTTCAGCAGAACTACCATGGTGTTGTTTTTGTGCAGAAATAAAAGTTCTCGGATTGGAATGAAACTTTGCGAGGAATTTTTATATGAATAAAGATAATTTCTGGAGCCAAGAACCATCGAAGGGGGCACCTGGGTGGGAACAACCCACCTTTTCCCCACCTGGTGGCCCCGCAAACCCTGAAACCGACGCTATAAAATCCTTTTTTCCAGAAAAAAATCAAGGAGAAAGAATTATCGCGTTTAACGAGACGGAGCCGCCGCCGCCTCCTGTTCTTCATCGGGAGGCCAGATCTGGAGTCCGTTTGGGGCTCCGGAGAGGGGGATCTTCGATCTTTGTCATCACCAACCCTTCTCCATCACCAACTCCATGATGCTCCCCACCGGGAGTGAGTTATTCCTTCGTAGGCTCGCTGGTCGGTGAGGAGTTGGATGAGATTCATTATGTAATCGAGTTAGTTTTGTTAGGGCTTGATCCCTAGTATCCATTATGTTCTGAGATTGATGTTGCTATGACTTTGCCATGCTTAATGCTTGTCACTTTGGGCCCGGGTGCCATGATTTAAAATCTGAACCGTTTATGTTATCACCATTATATCTATATTCTAGATCCCATCTTGCAAGTTATAGTCACCTACTACGTGTTATGATCCGGCAACCCCGGAGTGACAATAGTCGGGACCCTTCCTGGTGATGACCGTAGTTTGAGGAGTTCATGTATTCACCGTGTGTTAATGCTTTGTTCCGGTTCTCTATTAAAAGGAGGCCTTCATATCCCTTAGTTTCCAATAGGACCCCGCTGCTACCAGAGGGTAGGACAAAATATGCCATGCAAGTTCTTTCCATAATTACGTATGACTACGGAATACATGCCTACATTATATTTATGAATTGGAGCTAGTGTTGTATCGCCCTAGGTTATGACTGTCACATGATGAATATCATCCAACAAATCGTCGATCCAATGCCTATGATTTTACTACATATTGTTCTTGCTAAGTTACTACTGCTACTGTTACCATTACTATTGCCGTTGCTACTACTATCAAAATTATCATACTACTTTACTACTGATCACTTTGCTGCGGATAATTAATCTCCAGGTGTGGTTGAATTGACAACTCAGCTGTTAATACTTACAAATATTCTTTGGCTCCCCTTGTGTCGAATCAATAAATTTGGGTTGAATACTCTACCCTCGAAAACTGTTGCGATCCCTATACTTGTGGGTTATCAAGACCTTTTTCTGGCGCCGTTGCCGGGGAGCATAGCTATATTTGTTGAGTCACTTGGGATTATTATCAAATTGTAACTATGAAGAATCTGAAGGATGCTAAGACTAAGATTTTTTTCCCCTCTAAGACGAAGGGAGGTAAGGAACTGCCATCTAGCTCCACACTTGATTCACCTCCTGTTATAAGTAAACTTGCAACACCACCACATGCTATCAAATCTGATATGTCGCAAGTTATTGATGATGCTACTTCTGCTACGAATGCTACTCTTGATGATGCTAGTACCTTACTTGATGATAATGTGCCACTAGGTGAATTTCTTGATGAACAAATTGCTAGAGTAAGACAACATGATATTGTTGAAACTGATGAAGAGCTTGGAACTGGAAATCTTGAGACACCTCTTAGAACTAGCCCTCCTAGATATGAATTGCCAAAAGTACCAGAAGGCTATGTTATGAATGAGGAGACAACTAGAGACATTCTTGCTTGTAAGGATAGAGATGATTTGGAAAAATTATTATGCAAGTATAAAGAAAAATCTTTGAATGCTAGAATGAAATGTGATCCTAAGTTTGCTACTTCACTTATCTTTGTTGATGATAAGGATTATGAATTCTCTGTTGACCTAGAGTTGATTACTTTGGTTGTCTGATCCTTTCCTTGGTTATGAAACTGAAACTGTTGTGGCACATCTTACTAAGTTGAATGACATAGCCACCCTTTTTGCTCATGATGAGAAAATTCGCTATTATTATATTCTCAAATTATTTCCATTCTTATCAAAGGGTGATGCTAAAGCTTGGTACAACACTCTTGCTCCTGGTTGTGTGCGTAGTCCCCAGGATATGATTTATTACTTCTCTGAAAAATATTTTCCTGCTCATAAGAAACAAGCTGCCTTATAGGAAATATTCAACTTTGTGCAAATTGAAGAAGAGAGTCTCCCACAAGCTTGGGGGAGGCTTCTCCAATTGCTTAATGCTTTGCCTGATCATCCTCTTAAGAAAAATGAAACATTCGATATCTTCTATAATAGACTAACCGATGCTTCTAGGGACTTCCTAAATAGTTGTGCTGGTTGTGTTTTCAGGGAACGAACTATTGGGCAAGTTGAAGAATTATTGAATAACATATTGAAAAATTATGATGATTGGACTCTTCCTAAACCACCGCTTAAACCCACTCTGAAGAAGAGGGGTATCTTATATCTCAGTCCTGAAGATATGCAAGAGGCAAAGAAATCTATGAGAGAAAAAGGTATTAAAGCTGAGGATGTAAAATTTTTACCTCCTATTGAAGAAATACATGGGCTTGATATACCACCACCACCTAAGGTGGTAGAGGTAAATTCTCTAATGAAATTTAATGATAATGCTAATCCTCACAATATGCACCCTAGCCAATGCCTTTATGAGTTTGAAAATTACATTAGAAAGCAAGATCACTTCAATGCAAATGTTATGAAGCAATTGAAATACAATTCTGATATGATTGCTCGCTTGAGTGACTTGTTATTTAGAATCTCAAATGATGTTAGAGGTGTAGGGAAGCATGCTTCTATGGTTCAAACTTAGTTAGAACAAGTTGCTAAATCTCAAAGAGAGTTGTTAGATGAAATGAATAATAATATCAATGATCATGCTGTTAGAGTAATGACTAGAGGAGGTAGGATGACTCAGGAACCACTTTATCCTGAGGGATACCCAAAAAGAATTGAACAAGACTCTCAAAGGGTTAACACTAATACACATAGTCCTTCTAAAAAGAAAAATAAGAAGAAAAGTGATAGGACTTTGCATGCCTCTAGTGAACCTGAAGTAGAAAAACCTCCTGATAATGATAATGAAGTTTCTACCTCTGATGCTGAAACTCAATCTGGTAGTGAACACTCACCTTCTGATAACGAAAAAGATAATGATGAGGTTCGTGATGATACTCAAACAAATAATAAAGAACCACACAATGATGTTGAGATAGAACCAGTAGTTGATCTTGATAACCCACAACCCAAGAATAAAAGATATGATAAAAGAGACTTTGTTGCTAGAGAACATAGTAAGGAAAGAGAACCATGGGTTCAAAAACCTATGCCCTTTTCACCTAAGTCAACTAAAAAGAAAGATGATGAATAATTTGAACGCTTTGCTGAAATGCCGAGGCTAGTCTTTTTGCGTACTCGCTTGACTGATATCTTAAAAATGCCTCCTTGTGCAAAGTACATGAAAGACATCATCACCAATAAGAGAAAAATACCGGAAGCTGGAATCTCCACCATGCTTGATAATTATACTTTCAAAGATGGAGTACCTAAAAAACTTGGAGATCCAGGAATGCCAACTATACCTTGCTCCATCAAAAGAGATTTGGGAGCTGGTGTTAGTGTTATGCCTTTCTCTTTATATAAAAGACTTGATTTGAATAAACTCACACCTATTGAAATATCTATGCAAATGGCTGACAAATCAACTGACATACCTATCGGTATTTGTGAGGATGTGCCCGTTGTTGTTGCTAATGTTACTATTTTGACTGAGTTTGTTATACTTGAGATGCCCGAGGACGACAACATGTCGATTATCCTTAGTAGACCCTTCTTGAATTCTGCAGGGATTGTTATTGATTGCAATAAAAGCAAGGTCACTTTTCATATCAATGGTAATGAGCATACGGTGCACTTTCCGAAGAAACAATTCCAAGTGAATGGTATTAATGTTATTGAAAAATCTCCGACAATCACTATTGGAAGTTTTCAACTACCTCTACCTACTGTTCAAAAGAAATATGAAATGCTTATTGTTGGGGAATTTCATATCCCCATTGAGGTAACTTAGTGATTTACGAAAGTTCTGCGGTTTCATGCTAATCGAAAGTGGTTGTTAATAAGACTTGATCAACCTTATTAATGGATCATTTTTTAGAGGTATGAAGTTGATGAATTTAGTGAGCACTACCTTCTGTCCCTACCTTTTGTTTTCTGTTTATATTAGTTAAATAAAATAAAATGCCATGTTTTGTCTGTTTTCTGAATTCCTGTGCAATAAAAATGACCCAAAAAAAAAGTTCACAGAATGCTCTGAAAATTTAATATGATTTTTTCTGAATATTTAAGAATTTTTGGTGCAAATAACATCAGAGGAAGGTGCACCAGGTGGGCACAACCCACCTGGGCGTGCCAGGACCCCCAGGCGCGCCCTGGTGAGTTGTGGTCCCCACGTGCCCCCCCTCACTTATCTCTTCATCCCACATCACCACCTACCTCCAGAAAAAATCACCATTGCTCTCTCTCTCTCTCTCTCCTGTTCTTGCTCCCGAACCCACGGATTTCGATCTCTTTGCTCGAAGCTCCGTTTCCGAAACTGTTTCGGGGGATTGTTGCTTGGTATGTGACTCCTCCATTGGTCCAATTGGTTTTTGCTTTAGTGGTTTATATTTTGAATAATTAGTTACTCTCGGTGCTGCTGTAGATGAGCTTGCATGTTCAATTCTTAGAGTTCTAAGTAGTTTGAATGCTTGCTATGGCCTCTATGCATCCCCATGAGTAGTTGCTTTCAATCTTGTGAAGTTTTATTGAGAAAAAAATTTGTGGACTAAATTTTTTAGAATTTTGTTCATAGGAAAAAGATGAGTATCTTTAGGAAGTTTGCTTCCAAGAAGAACTCCAAGGGAGTTATTGGGGAGTCATCTGACAGTGATCTCCATACTCGGAGAATGGCGGAGGTACGACCGTGCGAATGGCCGCATAACCCGTTCATGGAAGGGGCCGGAATCCTTCAAGAGTTTGCACAATATGATGCTAATGCCGGCCTCACCGACTTCATCGCAGCTGAATGCGAACAATACCACCTCCTCACAAATTCCTTTGTGCAAAGTTTTCATTTCCTTCCTAGGAATAACCCCCCTGAGGTGCAGTTTAATTTATATGCTGAAACCCGTCAGATACCACTTAATGAATTTTGTGACATTTGCATGATCCCTTTTGACGGGGATTTAGTTGAGCCTAGGCCTGCAGAGTATGATGGTTTCTACCGTACTTTGACAGTGGGGGATGAGAGAGGGGTGTCAAGTGTCACCGCCACTAGCTTGCACTTTCCCGCTGTACATTATTTTGCTCTATTTATTGTGAAGTGTTTGCTTGCTAGAGAGAAGGTAGGTGCACTCAGTGCTCCAGATTTTGCTGTTTTACGTCGTGCACTTTACGGCGACAACACTTATAGCTTGGGAGCTATTGTGGCACGTCGCTTCCACATTAACATATCCAAGGGTAAAATACATGGTGCCATTTATGCTACTCGCTTAGCGACTCACTTTAACGTCCAGATACGCTAACATGATTTTCCTTTGCCCAAGGTTTATTTAGATCGTCAGGGTATGGCAGACCACCAGTTTACTGCTGGCGAGAACAATGACATTCCTATTCCTTATAACCTGGTTTTCAGTGTGAACACTCGTAATATTATTCCATTGCCTGCACCTACTTTGTTTGATCCTATTGCCAGGGGTGGATACAAGACTATGCCTGAGGACATCATCGCCTACCGGAACAACCTAGCTGCAGCACAGGCGGAGCCTCAGCAGTGGGATCCTCAGGTGCCTGCTCCTCAGCATTTCAACATAGGACCCCATGGTTTCTTTGACTGGTGATTACCAAGTTAGGCCAAAAGCCTAAGCTTGGGGGAGTACGTATTTCCACCGACATTACATTCTTGTTCACACATTTCAGTTTAGTTGTCGGTGTCCACACTCTTTCATTGTATTATCCATGTTAAATTTATTTTCTCGCTTTCTTCTTGTGTGTTTGAATTTTTTTGAGAAAATCCAAAAATATATTTCCTGCTTCTTTTCAGTTTTTCTTCCTAGTTTAAATTGTTGTAGCACTAAAAAGAAAACCCAAAAAGATTTCGTTGTTCTTCTTTTGCTTGTTGGGAGCTTTCCCGTGTAAATAGTTTTTCTCGCTTTTGCTTTTCCCTTTTATTTGCTTGTTTCAGAAAACAAAAACTCCAAAAATATTTTAGTGTGTTTATCTGAATTTCTTTTCTTTTTATTGAGTCATACCGAGGAGAAGACCACGATGAAATGTTGAGTGGCTCTCATATGCATTATTGTTGATCTAATAGAGAGCCTATATTACCTTGTCTTCTCCTTCTTGAATAAAATGTTTGCATATTCCAACTTAGTCCACGGTACTCTTGCACTATTATTATTTTCATATCATTCGGTCGTGCAAGTGAAAGGCAATAATGACGATATTGAAGGAAATACGCCCTAGAGGCAATAATAAAGTTATTATTTATATTTCCTTATATCATGATAAAGGTTTATTATTCATGCTAGAATTGTATTAACCGGAAACTTGATACATGTGTGAATACATAGACAAAACATAGTGTCCCTAGTATGCCTCTATTAGACTAGCTCGTTAATCAAAGATGGTTAAGTTTCCTGACCATAGACATGTGTTGTCATTTGATAAACGGGATCACATCATTAGTAGAATGATCTGATGGACAAGACCCATCCGTTAGCTTAGCATAATGATCGTTAAGTTTTATTGCTATTGCTTTCTTCATGACTTATACATATTCCTTTGACTATGAGATTATGCAACTCCCGAATACCGGAGGAACACCTTGTGTGCTATCAAACGTCACAACGTAACTGAGTGATTATAAAGATGCTCTACAGGTGTCTCCGAAGGTATTTGTTGGGTTGGCATAGATCGAGATTAGGATTTGTCACTCCGAGTATCGGAGAGGTATCTCTGGGCCCTCTCGGTAATGCACATCATGATAAGCCTTGCAAGCAATGTGACTGATGAGTTAGTTACGGGATGATGCATTACGGAATGAGTAAAGATACTTGTCAGTAACGAGATTGAACTAGGTATGAAGACACCGATGATCGAATCTCGGGCAAGTAACATACCGATGACAAAGGGAATGACGTATGTTGTCATTGTGGTTTGACCAATAAAGATCTTCATAGAATATGTAGGAACCAATATGAGCATCCAGGTTCCGTTGTTGGTTATTGATCGGAGATGTGTCTCGGTCATGTCTACACAGTTCTCGAACCCGTAGGGTCCGCACGCTTAACGTTCAATGACGATTTGTATTATGAGTTATGTGTTTTGGTGACCGAAGATTGTTCGGAGTCCCGGATGAGATCACGGACATGACGAGGAGTCTCGAAATGGTTGAGAGGTAAATATTGATATATTGGACGATAGTATTCGGACACTGGAAGTGTTTCGGAATGTATCAGGTGCGTATCGGACTACCGGGTGG